>NC_068937.1:108429266-108682124 GCF_016801865.2 Culex pipiens pallens | reverse complement strand
CAAAAATACAAAAATTTAAAAATACAAAAATACAAAAAATACTAAAATACAAAAATACAAAAACAAAAATACAAAAATACAAAAATACAAAAATACAAAAATACAAAAATACAACTCTATAATCATTAGAAGTCGGCCTGGGTTCGATCCCAGACGGTCCCGGTGGCATTTTTCGAGACGAGATTTGTCTGATCACGCCTTCCGTCGGAAGGGTAGTAAATGTTGGCCCCGGACTAACCTAAAGGTTAGGTCGTTAGCTCAGTCCAGGTGTAGGAGTCGTCTCCCTGGGTCCTGTCTCGGTGGAGTCGCTGGTAGGCAGTTGGACTAACAATCCAAAGGTCGTCAGTTCGAATCCCGGGTCGGATGGAAGCTATGGTGTAAAAAGAGGTTTGAAATTGCCTCAACAATCAAGCCTTCGGACACATAGTTTCGAGTAGGAATCTCGTTATCGAGAACGCCAAGGCAATGCTGTAGAGCGAATAATTTGATTTTGATTTTGAATCATTAGAAAACGATTCAACAAAAAAACTGAATGTTTGACCAATTTGAAGCCAGTGGAATCTGCAAATTGTAGATGAACTATTTATCTCTTGTACCTATGACAATTTCAGCATCAGGCCGATACCCCTTAAAATTGGCAGAGGTAGAGTTTCAAATAGATTCCAAGAACTTATTTTATGAAGTCTGCAATAGATGTATATTACCAAATCTATTTGAGAATTGGTTGAGTCCAAAACCAGACTTTTCGCTCCTTTCATAATTGTAATCTACTCCAAATACCGTCAATCCATTAAAAAGTTAAAAGCACGCTCACATTAATCTTCTCAACGAAACGAAAATTGCATTTCAAGCGCACCCATCATTGTCTGTCGCCATTCGCTCTTCGCCGGCAAGCGGAGATTATTGATTGGCCGTGAATGAGATTTACTTTTCCATACAGCTCTTACGGGTAGGGTAAGCGGAATCCCATCCTTTCACCCGAGCTGCTCATTCATCGCATTGTTCTCCCCGTTCGGGGTCTCAGCTGCAGCATCAACTCCACTCACGTTCTGCTCATGAATCGCGTTTATGCTGTCTGTCTATCCATCAATGGGGTTTCCGTCTGTTATGCTCTGGGTCACGACGACGACGACGACGTATTTCAGGCAGAACGTTTAGGTTGGTGTTCCGAGGCACTTAAGCTGATGATGGTGTGCGAGTGGAAAAAGTGCCCAGAGTGCGTGCCGATGATGAATGCTCAAGTGCTTTAAAATGTTTGCCTCAAATCAATCATTCTTCATAATTAACCATATGTTCGAGTCGGGTAGAGGCTGGGTTTCGTTCAGTCGTGCAACCCCGAAGGATGCTTTGGTTAAATAGGTTTGCAGGATGATTGGGAATGTTTTTTTTTTCTTTTCACAGGAACATCAGGGGTGGCTACCCGACGGGAAGGGGTGGAAAAGGTTGCGTAATTGTCTAGTCCATCGTTACCGAAGAGAGAGTAAACTAAGTGGTGCGTGTTGAGAACTCCAATATTTCTCAGGGTAGCTTTCGACAACATGTTTTAAATGCTTAAATTTAAACTAGGATGTTGCTTTAACAAAAAATCTAAAATGATCCTTCAATCAAACAGTCATCGTCAATATTCTGACTCAAACTACAACAATCACTCTGTAGCACTGTAGACAATTAATTGGATTCTATCTTTTTTTGCTTTTTACAGATCTACAGTACTTGCCGTTTAATTTGCTAAATTGGACCGATCCGTAAGTACCCGCGCTTTGCACGTCGCGCCAGAAAAGATTACTTTTCCCTCTTGAGAAAAGAAAGAAAAAAAGCAAACTTCAATCTCCCAGGGCAAATAAAACCCTACTTGTGCTACGCTGCTGCTCGGCAACTCTCAAGTGGGTATAATTTCTAGACGTCCAACATTACGGACTCATTGCTCAATGTTTCAATTTAATTTAATAACACGCTTAATCCTCTTCTCTCTCTCCTTGAGCGTGTTAAGCTACCCGTGTCTCAAGTGCCGGTTCGAAGAAAATTACAACGAGACCTTCCACGAACGATCTTCAGTCTGCTCTCGCAACTAACCAATAACCACCAAAACCAAAATCACGAACTGGGCTGGATGGCTGGAAATTCTCCTCCGTGTGGTGTGGTGTGGCGTTCAGATCACACACACACACATTTTCCCAGGGATCCATCCCTTGAGAGCTTTGAGCTGTTGTTGCTACTGGAAACCGCAGCAGCAAACGGAATCCCCTTTGCCGGCTTGTCGTGGTTTGGGGTTCGGAGAGCAAGAAGGAGCCAGTAATTTCACCGTCTCCGATGGCTTAAGGGGCTCTGCTGATTTTAGTTGAACGGTTACTACTCGCGGTTAGGTTCTATAATGGTAGAAACTTGCGAGGCGAAATGATTCAGCCAATGTAATGCGAACACTTTAACACGCAGTTTATTGATGGTATTAAAATTAGGTGGTTCTTCAGATACACTCTCTTTACCACTGTGAGGTTATCGACAACTGAAATACTTTTCGGCTGCAGATGGAGATTTCGTATTTTTAACTGAAGTAATAAAATATCTTTCCTTCAAATGCTCTAATATGTCACTAAACATAGGATTGTCAGATCTATGAAAGCCCAGCTCGCAAAATTTGGTAGTAAAATTACTGTCCGACTTCAATTTTCCTGTTTGTTTTTCTTTTGTCCTTTGTATCTCAGTAACCAGAAGCCCAATCTTCAATGAATAATTGCAGTGTTTAGTTAAAACCACGCTTTAAGGGGCCATTCTCGAAAACGGTGCACTTTATCAAAATTTCTGTATTTTTTTTTTATTGCAAATTCGATTTAAAAAAAACGTTGATTTAAGCATCAGCATTATTTTCATATAGCTATTTTTTTCTAAATCGTCTTCATCAATACCTACAACTTTTCTTAAGACACCAAATCAATCAGAAATTCCTTCAAAAAGCAATGCTCCTCTACACATTGTCGCAAACTGTAAAACCGAACTTTAAACATTTTACAGTGAACGAATTTGTTCATATTTTAGTTTTTTTTCAGTCTAATAAAGCTTTAAATTTTGCATTAACAAAACAAAAAACTTACTTAATCCACCCTTAGGTGGTTGGTGCCTTCCTCACATTTGAAGGATTGTTCAGTGTTCAATGAATTTGACTCATTATTCATACCATCAGATTCAGGGCACATATGAGCTTACAACTTATGATAGGATAGTCAGATCTTCAATCCAATTCGTGCTCGTTCGAAAGGTATTTTAATTGCCTATCCAAAGATAGGCATGATAAACTTGGACAACGTTTTCATCAAAATATCTGAGATCCGGCCTCCAAAAAGTGTAAAAATAACACTTAAGTGCTTATAACTTCCACCCTTTTTACGATCTTCCGAATAATAGTCAAAACTTTTGAAGTACTTAACTAAACTGCATATTTTTTATTAACGACTTATGGGACCCCAAAACGGATCGAATGAGGCCAAAACGGGCAAAATCGGTTTAGCTAGTTTCGAGATAATCGAGTGACAATTTTTTGATCAACATCCCATCACACACACAGAAATTTGCTCAGAATTCTGAGTCGATAGGTATACATGAAGGTGGGTCTAGGAGGTCTAATTGAGAAGTTCATTTTTCGAGTGATTTTATAGCCTTTCCTCAGTAATGTGCGGAAGGCAAAAAGGCTAAAAATTGGTAATTTCAAGAACGTTTTTGATTGCTAAAAATCCGCCCCTTTTACCCTCTACTGCCCAAATTTTTTTTTCGATTTTTTTTTATTTTTCCCGTTTTCAGGAGGTCATTTTGAGCTTCTTTTGTTCTACGAAAAACTTTACTTCTCTTGTTTTATGTTTTTCTTGTTTCATTTTTAGTATTTTAATTTGCATTTATCTTGTTTAGTTTATGTTTGTTTTTGGTAGTATTTGGCCTACTCTACCACCTCCTACCATTACATTTTGCCTATCTAATTTTTTCATGTTTTTACAGTAACTTTTTCATTTTTTTGCATGTTTTTCACATTTTATGCTATAAAATGGAACCATTATCATTTAAATTGTAAATAAATGCGTAGAGGCATAGTCTGAGGCACTAGAAAAATTACTGCATACTTCTTTTTACTTAAAATATAGGAAATGTTAGTAAAAAACACAGCCAAAGTTGACCCCTAAAAAAATTACATTTATAAAAACATTGGCAAAGTCACATAAAACAAGTCACACTTCAAACCCTAAAATTTCTTCTTTACAATGCTTTTTGAAGATCAAAAATTGGTTGAAAAATGGATTTTTGGCGATTTTTTAAATCGAAGCCCGTCTAGAGGCGGGGTTCGGTTTTAGAGGGTTAATCGTGAACACAGATTGGCCGTGGCGCAAACCTGCTCTGTAAAACTCCTTACGTTTCTACGCCGTCGTGCCAACTTGTCGTACGTCGCTTTTTGACGTTCCGAGAAAAACGCATTTTAATGTTTGACCTTGAATAAACAAAAACAAGAGCACGCAATGTAAACAATAACAAACACGTTTTGTTTGGTGGACCATTCTGTGCATTGCCCTAAAGTTTGATTGAGTTTGGTTGCCGGAGATCGGAGTTATTATTGAAAATGTTTACGGTAGTCGAGCTCGTATCTGTGTGAAACGCGTTCTGACCTGAATTCTCTTCGGCCATTCACATCAATTTTCAATCTGTGTCAAGATAGCATGACAAGAATGAAACTTCTTTCATATGAAAAGCAAAAATGCACGGAGTTTTTCCGGTTTTTGTTGAATATCTCAAGATTGAAATCAAATTTTGGGGATCTGTGAAGGTCAAAAGGTGAGGCATTGTGAACTGCACAAAATGGCGTTCTTAACTAAATTTGGCCCAAAATGAACGCACGACAAGATAGCATTAATGTGACGAATTTGTCACTCTGGACTCCCAGATCAAAATTAAAAAAATCTCAAGACCATTTTTTAAAATAGCAAATCTCAAATATCTGGCGAGCATAAATTTTACTGTGCGGACGAAAAGAGGCAAAATATGGCACTTTATGTAAGAGAAATTAAGTTCTCAACTAAGTTAAATTCATCCATGTGTTTTAAAATATCAGAATTTTCACTGTAATTAAGATAAACATTCAAAAGATAACCGGAATAAAGCAATTGTGTGAATTTTGGCCCCAAATTAATTCAAAATAGGCCAAAAATTGAAATTCTGGCAAAATTCTAGCTTACCTTTATTCTGTCGTACTTTTGAAAAATTTGGCACTCCCAGATTTCTCTGACAACCTGGCAACCTGACACCCTGTTTGTCACTACCACACCAGCTAGTAGCTACTTAATACTCTATCTCTATCTCTGATCGACTAGTATGTATGTGATTGGCACAGAAACACTTTTTCGCTCCAAGCTGATTCATAATCGTCTACGATCGGCTTTTTTTTAAATCATTCATTGGAAATCAATGTTTAAACATGGTGCAATTTTTAGTTAACACAACATCAAAGATACATTTGACAGCAGTTTAAAACATGCATCATTCAAATTGACGGCTAACTATGGTTGTGCTACTCATTATAGATTAAATGTTTAATGCACATTTCTCGGGTTAGTTTGCAATAGGCCCTATGTGCCAATTGTAAACAAAGTTATTTTTCGAACGAATTTCGTTCAATTTGCAAATTACCAACTTTAAAAATTCTATAAATTGTTCATCTTCACGTCCTTTAAATTCTCTATACCGAAAACAATGAAAATTTCTTTTAGTTTAGAGAAAAATCAAATATGTGATGGCTGTTACGACGTATTGCGTATTTACCCGAGATGTTATTTTCATATTTTTTTTTTAATATTATACGCGAGAAATATTAAAGTATTGCAACGAACTTTATTTAAACAACCATTCACAGGTGTTTCCACATGAAAAGCCCTTCATATCCCCAGCAAGTTCCTGTTCTTGAAGCGTACTGTAGTGCTGAACTTTCAGCAAACTCAGCCCGTCTAGAGGCGGGGTTCGGTTTTAGAGGGTTAATCGTGAACACAGATTGGCCGTGGCGCAAACCTGCTCTGTTAAACTCCTTACGTTTCGACGCCGTCGTGCTAACTTGTCGTACGTCGCTTTTTGACGTTCCGAGAAAAACGCATTTTAATGTTTGACCTTGAATAAACAAAAACAAGAGCACGCAATGTAAACAATAACAAACACGTTTTGTTTGGTGGACCATTCTGTGCATTGCCCTAAAGTTTGATTGAGTTTGGTTGCCGGAGATCGGAGTTATTATTGAAAATGTTTACGGTAGTCGAGCTCGTATCTGTGTGAAACGCGTTCTGACCTGAATTCTCTTCGGCCATTCACATCAATTTTCAATCTGTGTCAAGATAGCATGACAAGAATGAAACTTCTTTCATATGAAAAGCAAAAATGCACGGAGTTTTCCGGTTTTTGTTGAATATCTCAAGATTGAAATCAAATTTTGGGGATCTGTGAAGGTCAAAAGGTGAGGCATTGTGAACTGCACAAAATGGCGTTCTTAACTAAATTTGGCCCAAAATGAACGCATGACAAGATAGCATTAATGTGACGAATTTGTCACTCTGGACTCCCAGATCAAAATTAAAAAAATCTCAAGACCATTTTTTTAAATAGCAAATCTCAAATATCTGGCGAGCATAAATTTTACTGTGCGGACGAAAAGAGGCAAAATATGGCACTTTATGTAAGAGAAATTAAGTTCTCAACTAAGTTAAATTCATCCAAGTGTTTTAAAATATCAGAATTTTTACTGTAATTATGATAAACATTCAAAAGATAACCGGAATAAAGCAATTGTGTGAATTTTGGCCCCAAATTAATTCAAAATAGGCCAAAAATTGAAATTCTGGCAAAATTCTAGCTTACCTTTATTCTGTCGTACTTTTGAAAAATTTGGCACTCCCAGATTTCTCTGACAACCTGGCAACCTGACACCCTGTTTGTCACTACCACACCAGCTAGTAGCTACTTAATACTCTATCTCTATCTCTGATCGACTAGTATGTATGTGATTGGCACAGAAACACTTTTTCGCTCCAAGCTGATTCATAATCGTCTACGATCGGCTTTTTTTTAAATCATTCATTGGAAATCAATGTTTAAACATGGTGCAATTTTTAGTTAACACAACATCAAAGATACATTTGACAGCAGTTTAAAACATGCATCATTCAAATTGACGGCTAACTATGGTTGTGCTACTCATTATAGATTAAATGTTTAATGCACATTTCTCGGGTTAGTTTGCAATAGGCCCTATGTGCCAATTGTAAACAAAGTTATTTTTCGAACGAATTTCGTTCAATTTGCAAATTACCAACTTTAAAAATTCTATAAATTGTTCATCTTCACGTCCTTTAAATTCTCTATACCGAAAACAATGAAAATTTCTTTTAGTTTAGAGAAAAATCAAATATGTGATGGCTGTTACGACAGCTGTTACGACGTATTGCGTATTTACCCGAGATGTTATCTTCATATTTTTTTTTTTTTAATATTATACGCGAGAAATATTAAAGTATTGCAACGAACTTTATTTAAACAACCATTCACAGGTGTTTCCACATGAAAAGCCCTTCATATCTCCAGCAATTTCCTGTTCTTGAAGCGTACTGTAGTGCTGAACTTTCAGCAAACTCACATTCCAAAGCCATTATGACGCATAGGGAGGGAGGACTCTTCACCGACACCGACCCTTCCGTCAGATTGCAAGGTGATGAAAAAGTGCTCATCTCTGCTAACACACATAAACTCACACAGGAAAACGAGTGGATGACGTCGCGTCGCGCGCGCGATTCATTCAATTTGTTGCCTTCTGTTTTTCTTCCCCGCGACTCATTTTTATCCTTCTTTTTGCTTCGTTTACACTCTTCAACACTTCTCCAGTCATTTCCCATTATCGTTTGGAGTTTTTTTTTATATATAAATTTTTTTCTCTTTCTTTCGTTTCGGCTCGCTAGGGAGCATTTTGAAGCCGGTAATTATGACATTTATATTATTTTGTCATTAATTTTAATATTCTCGTTCTTCCCTTCTCCTCCTCCTGTGGGCAAGTGTGCGTGTGTTTGTATGTCTTTTGGTTAGGTTTCTTTTATTACACGTCTGTTACGCCACGTTCTTGTGTGTGAAAAAACGCACGAACGCATGGCGCGTGAAAGGAAAATCGAGACAATCTGCGGTTTAAAGAGAAAAATGTGTCTTATAACAACCGGTCGCAGCTGAGTCCCCATCATTTTGAGCGTGTGTAAGCTAGTCGAAATGATTAAAAAGTCGTTGCTGGTGCCAAGCTTGCTCATATAGCCCGTTCTGCCCAGCTCCTCCAACCACTCTCCTTAACATGATCCCAAAAAAAAAACGTCGTCAGTCATTTCTGCAGAAGCAATTAGTCACATCACGGTGACAGTGAGAAAATTTAATTACTTTTTCTTTCCTCAGTTTGGTTCTGTTTTTTTTTTTTCGCTTCTCGCTGCCGCGTCGTCTCATGGGAGATCGTTGTAGGGGTTCATAAGGGCAGCTTAAGGGCTTCCTGTGGTGAGGTTCTTAGCGCGGTTGCTATTCGAGGGCTTTGCGTTGCGATTCTCAGCGTGTGGTGGAAATTACACATTGGGTAATGAGTTTATACTGTTATTGGATACTTGATTTTTATGTTTCAAAAATTTGGAATAAAACAAAAAATCAGATTGATCTGAATTACTGATACCATTAAGACTTTTAAGGTTATTTCAGTATAATTTAATTTCCCACCTAGTTTTGAAGTGTTAAGTTACCAAAAATTGAGAGGCATTAGTTCACACATCGACGCTGTCGTGCTAACTTGTCGCACGTCGTTTTTTGACGTTCCGAGAAAAACGAGAGCACGCAATTTACACAAAAAAAAACGTATTGTTTGGTTGACCATTCTGTGCATTGTCCTGAAGTTTGGTTGAATTTGGTTGCTGGAGTTCCGAGTTATATTGAAAAATGTATAAAATAGTTGAGCAGGTACGTGTGTCAAACGCGTTTGACAAAAATCTGTTTGGCCAGTTATCGCACTTACAACAATTTGCAGGGTGTGTCAAGATAGCACGATAAGATTGGAACTTCTTACATACGAAGAGTGACAACAATTCACGGGGTTATTATTGAATATCTCAGGATTGAAATCAAATTTTGGGGATAAATAAAGGTCAAAAGGTGATCCATCGATAACTGCACAAAATGGCATTCTTAATCCAACTTGGACCGAAATGCACGTGTGACAAGATTGCACGCAAGATGCTTTAAAAGACGTTTTCAATTTGTAAAAAAAAATGTAGGGAAAAATGATTCCATTGTATTTATATTTAATTCTTGTTTCAATGAGCTTTTTGAAAATGTCAGAGTTTTGTTATGCCAATCGGAATTTAATATGAATCTGCTAAAAATTAAAGCAAGGTTTATCAACTTTTCAGTTTAATTTATCTTTCTGTTAGCTGTTACATCAATATTGTTGGTCTGACAAAAAATATCAATCGGTTTTTAAATGTACATTTTTGCATTGGTCTATATTGAACGAATAAGACCAGATCTTGAAAGATCAGAATTTAAAAAGTAGGTGGAGTTTCTTTCTCTTTTACTCCTCAAGTTACACTGCGAACAGTTTCGAAGGAGGTCCTACAAACCAACAGGAGTCGTGCTTTTGCTCTTCTACGCCGAAACGGAATCGTAAAAGAAAATGGAGAATGATAGTTTCAAAATTTTCTACACGTTTCTGTTTCCATTCCTTGTAACCTTTATGGCCAGTCACCATTGGTGGTGGACCTACAACGAGGGGACATGCCTTCTCGCCGTACCAGTGGTTTCGTGTGGCAGAGCTTAGCCAGGCCACGTCTGAAAGTTCATTTATCCTAAGCTAAATGTGGCCTGGCACTGTCGGATAAGTCGTTATAATGTAATGGGTCCGATATGTCTTGCTTTTTGTAGCTAATCTGTTGAGAGCAATAATGGTGACCTGAGTTGGTTTCATTGCTTCGATTCCCCAAAAAAACCCAAAGTTTTATGATTTCATCTTGAAAAGAATATTTTACTGTACGAAACTTCCCTACTTTTATTGTGCTCCATGTTCATTAACATAAAAAAAAGCTTTTCTTCAATCCTCTTGAGTCCGCACATCACTCCACGCTCAATCGACCCAGTTTTCTTCCTCACAGCATTGTCCTCATTATTTATCCATCGACTCCTCGGAGAGTTCGATGCTGATTAATACACTTCATACTTTGTCATATCGAGTTCGGTTGCTGTGTGCCATCATGCTTCATCGATGAAGCAAATTTCCCGTTCGTTCGTTCGTCACAACCCAGAAGTTGGCTCATTGTTGAACAGGCAAAAAATGTCCTGGATATGAAAGACACACGGAGGAGCGCCATCGTTCCGCTCGAAGTCCGGGGAGCCTCCTCAACTGAGAGAGGAAATTGGAAATACGATGAAAACAAAAGTTGCCACTTTTTCCTTCCACAATAGATTGTATTCTTTGGCAACCGGGGAAATAAATTTCGATTTGATTGAAATCGTTCGTGGGGATCGCTGGAGCAGCTGATGATGGAAGGGAAGACCGACCTCCACAGGAAGTAATTAGGTTCGATTGTTTTTTTCTCGCTCTCGAGCACTCCCCGAGCTAATTCTGGGTTTTCAAAAAAGGGGAGATCCATCAAATTACTAAATATATACCTGGGCTATAGAACGCCGCCGCCAACGACTCCAACTTGGATGTAGGAATTACACGCCCACCTGGAAATGAGCCAACCAACGACGCGATGAGCTGCAGCACCATGAGTCGAAAATAATGGAACACCAACCAGCCAAGGCGGCAGTCTGGTCTGGGCCAGGAGATTGAATTGGCAACCCCCCCTTTATCCTTGGGGTTTGGGTTCTCTGGGAGGAAAATGCACGTCACAAGACTTCAGTTTCGATTTCCTACCCGACGCGTCGAATCGATTCCGTGGTGGCGTGTTCAATTGTGTGAGCTAAGAGGGGCATCCGTAAAAGCCAATTTAAGGTTACCAACGGGTGGTAAATTGGTGTAATTCTGCTACATCATTCGGTCTCTCTCTGTGGGTAGAATGAAGAGTGCCGGAGCCGTTCTTTTAGAGGGTTATGGAAGGTATGATGTATGTGAGCGCACACAAGTCGGTTCTAATTCGAAACATTTAGTTTTGAAAGGTTTAATCTGATTGATGTGGCGAACGAGCAAATCGATTTGGGCGCACTGTTCGAATTGGTTTACTGCAAGCCACTTCCGTGGAAGGTCATCAACGTGAAACATACACAGTAAAAAAAATCATGGTAAAATTTCATCTAAAAAGGAGTACATCTTTTATGTCAGAAAAAAGCTTCAATTTTACCTCTGAAAATGTGTAAATTTACATCTGGCAGACGCTAGGAAAAAATATCTGTAATCCCAAAAAAATAACAAACCGGCGATAGGTATATCTAGCTTACTAAGTCTGCGCCCCAACCCGCACGGCCAACTCGCCGCTGTGTGGTCGATCAAAGCCAATGTAGCTCTATGTACCGTATATGCAGTAAATACAGTATACAATGTACGGAGCACATAGAGCTACATTGGCTTTGATCGTACAGTTTTTACAGCGACGAGATGGCCGTGCGGGTTGGGGCGCGGACTTAGTAAGCTAGTTATAACAATCGCCGGTTCGATATTTTTTTGGGATTACAGATATTTTTTCCTAGCGTCTGCCAGATGTAAATTTACACATTATCAGAGGTAAAATTGAAGCTTTTTTCTGTCATAAAAGATGTACTCCTTTTTAGATGAAATTTTACCATGATTTTTTTTACTGTGTAACCCAAGAAGAAAATGTTTCAGGAGATCTACAAGATCTCTTTAAAAAAAGCTTTATAGCATTGCAGTTTAGACTGCGTTTCGTTTGAAATGATTAGTATTGGAATTACAGTAATCCCTCATATTCGGAACAGTTTACAAATCATCCAATGTTCAAAAAATCATAGAAAATCGATAATTGAACTTAATGACTCGCTTTTGCCTTCATTTTATAGCTTTTCTGGCGATCATTCGAACGCTGTATCAAATAACTTCAAATTTCAACTTTTATATTTAGTTTTTTGAGAAACACTTTGACCCTTGAAATCCACAAATTCTGAACACTATTTTCTTACGGATGTAAACAAACTTTGGTTCTCTCCAGGAGTACATAATTTTTACAAAATAATGCCTTCACAAACTGAAACCAATGAAACTTAAGCTTAGATATGTTTTATGAATGGTCTGGTAACTTTTTTTGTGAAAATGTCAATTAAATTCAGGTCCTACAATTATGGAACAGGCAATTTGGCGGCAGTGTTTTGCTGTTCTGAATGAAATAGTCTTGAGATGCAGTTTTTTCTGTGTTAAAAGTATATTAGTGAAATAGCAAGAGAATGGCCAAATAAAGGTCCTAAAAATAGTAGGGTCGACAGAAAAGATGCATTTGGCATGCTTTTAACAACATCCGAATATGTGGGATGACTGTACTTATAGTTCAATATATTTATCGAACCAGTTTTTTTCTGAATGTTGTGTAGGGCAAAAATGTTTTTTTTTTGCGTAATTATGTATATTTTAAAAGTGAAATTTACGCTACACAGTAAAAAATTGTGTAAAATTCGAAACATTAATTGCGGAAGGTTGAATATTACCTCTTTAATGATGTAATTTTACCTCAATTTAGACTGAAAAAGTGACATTTCACCAGAAAAGTGGTAAAATTACACATTTTCAGATGTAAAATTACACATTTTTTCTGACATAAAAGTTGTACCCCTTCCCAGATGTAATATTACCATGATTCTTTTTACTGTGTATGTAAAATATAAATTGGAAAGTTATTGTAGAATTTCTATTTTCAATGAGAATTTCTATTCAACTGTTTTTAACCAAAAAATCCGCTCTGCCTCCTGTGAGGTTTGAACTCACGACCGCTGGTTTACGAGACCAGCGCTCTACCACTGAGCTAAAGAGGCATGTGTATCTCCGGCAAAAAAATCATATCCGATTCTGCTTTGAGGATACAAAGCACCGAATACAACTGCTTAGAAGCAGCGACATATCAGGCTTTACCGACCGACTGCTGTGTGAAGTAATAAACAACAACGAGAAAAAGAAGCTTCCTTGTATTCCTTATAAACGTTCTACTGTGTCGTGCCACTGTTTACTCTTTTTTTGCTTTCAAGCGTTTTATTATTCGTGCCGAAAGAAGAGAACTCCAATAAATTAAACGCTGCTCACGCGTTGCGGTCCGTTTCCCCCTTCGATTCGATGCTCGTGGATTCCAATTGGAGAGCCTCTTTAAATCATATTTTGCGGCCTTATTCTTTTCGCTTTCGTTTTTCATTAGAGCGTGCTTTGCTCTTTTCCTTTTGATCGTTGCTGCTGCCGTTGCTATTTATAGCACATGTCTGTGTCTCGAAACTGTGTCAAGAACACGTGAGAACCGAGTCTCATAATCCAAATGGACAGACAAGGGCGCTGCTGGGAAAGAGACCAGGGGGAGGATGAGAGGAGAAGGTACAAATTGCTTATCGGTTTGCCATATCGCAAAACGTTTTTTTCTTCTCTCGGTCAAAATTGATAAAGAATGGAGAGGAGCTGGAAGCGATGCTGATTGCACTACAGCATACAAAAATCATTGAAGAAACCGTCTAATATATTAAATTGCGCCAAATCATGGGCAATATCGTGATTAATTTGCTTTGAACAGATTTGATGGTCTAAGAACGATTACTTCTGCGGGACATGTACATTAGGGTGGTCCACATCCTGGCTTTCTCTGGGCTACCCCCTGAAATCAAAGATTGGCCTAGAACTAGGCTAAATTCCAAATTTGAGCTCATTCTGACCACGCTTGAAGATTGTATGGGGAAAATCGTCAAAATGTATGGAGAAAAGCAACTGTTGCAGTTTTTTACCTGTAACGGGCGCAATAGTCGTCCAATCTTTATCAATTCTCAGATGTAGGACCATCATTAAATTTAGAACAACTTTCCCGAAGATACCATATTTTTAGGATTTTTTGCTGAAAAGTTATTAGCATCTGAAAATGACCATTTTTGCGCTGAATTTTTACACATTTTGAACGAGTTTTAATTAAAAATTAAATAATTTATCAAATATTTAATTTAATAAAAATAAAAATTTTTTTTTTCAAGGCAAACAATGATTAATCTTTGATCTGGCTGACACTTGAAAATTCCGGCATTACATCTTTATTAGGGTCAGACATTTCTGCCGGAATTTAAATCTGCAAAATGTATTACTTTCCAGTCGGCCATGCCTGCATTAATGTAAATTTTCTGAAAATTATGCAATTAATATACATTTATCATTCTTCTATTGCATATTGCATTTTCATCGAATTTGAGTTATTAATCCAGATGTATTCAAAATCGTTTGCTCTTTCAAACACGCGTATAACATCCAGTACTTTGTCCTAGAAATCAGGAGGAATTCCAGTTTTCTCGCGAAAACTTAACACGTAGCCTTATGTATGGGACAAACTTCAAATGCGTTTTTCTCAGCTTGCTGTTTTTGCATATGGGATATTTATGCGAACATAAGCAGTAAATAAGATATGAAGAAAGCACATCTCTTAATTTCATCCAATGAGATAGAACTATTTAAAAAAGAACACTCTTTATGACGTTGAAATTCCATATGCATCATGTAACTGTATAAAAATCAACTTCGAAAACTTTTTTTCTATTTTAAAATATTGTTTGAATGTTTCGATCGCAGTCCAGACCCCCCCCCCCCCCTTCAAAATCAGTCAGAAAAATCAGCGGGCAAACATTTTTTTGTCTTTTTTTTTTAAAACTTCAACATTTCAATGGAAATCTAAATGCATTCAGCTGAATTCAATGTCAATTGCATTCTCCTGTGTTCCCGAGCAGACGGAAATAACTTGGGAATAACATTTTCTGATATTTGAAAATACTAGGCCAATAACATTTTATGTTATTTATAACAAAATTCGTTATTCGTCGTTATGATTTTTTTGTTATTGGATTGTTATTGTAATAACAGACTAATAACATTTTGAGTTATTCTTCGAACAAATCTTTGTTATTATTTTCTGTTATTTTAACAACTAATCCGATCATCCCAATAACAATTGGCAGTATTCTTCCGTAACAGTATTTGTTATTGAAATGGCATGAATTTTGTTATTACCGTCTACCCGGGTTAGGAATCATTTTAAGTATGTTGTGGTTTATTCAAAATCTTTTCAGTTTTTGAAAATTTTCGATGTACATTACCGCAAAAAGTTTTTTTACGCTAAAATTTTTGTTTTCGTCAAATCTTACATTTTTTGAAAACTGATGATTGCAAAACAACAGAACTAGTGTAAAAAGCATTTTTAAACACTTTTCCAGTTGAATGTTAAAATTATGGCTTGTTATTCCAATTTTCATATTTTTTTATTTTTTACTCGATTATCCGATGTCTCATACAAGCCTTCGGATAATCGTACTTCGGATAATCGAAACATCGGATAATCGAGTCTGGACTGCATTTCAATTGCTATTTGAAGTTACATGCAGGTGAAGAAAGGCAGCCAATGTATGATTTATTTTGACGCTTATTTTGAATCTTTAAATAGTAATGCAAATTTTAACCCTTTTTTTATATCTTGGGTTTGATGAATCTTTATGTATTTTTATATTTTGTTATGTTTCTAACTATTCGATGCCTCTGTGCTCTCTTATGCTAACTAGATAGGAAAACCAGCAAGCTAAGTACAAGAGAGCACAGAGGCATCGTAATATCACCAACTTTTTCGATGAATGAAAAAAAAACGAGCTCAACAGACTAAATTATTTTATTTTTTATTTACAATATGAACAAAATCTTTTCAAAAAATCTGTTCATCACAATTTCATAAAAGCTTTCTTATGAAGAGTCAAAATGTATCGAATGTGAATCACATTAAAAGAAAATAAAACAATTCAACTACTAACAATCAGAGATGGAACAGTCGCAAAAAAAATCTTTTTTGCTGGCGAAATTTCTTCACCTGCGAAAGAGAGAGGAGGTTTTTTTTTCACTTTCATAGACATTTTACCACTTTTGTGGCATTAATGTCTTGTAAAATTGTTGTACAAACTTTTTTCTTTCGGGAAATTTTTCAAAAAGATCTCCTTCCTTTTCTCATTTGCAAGAATGTTTGAAAGTGCTGTTGTTTTTCGGCTTTCCTCGTAACCTCTGTTATCTTGAAAAATATGTTGCACTGTAAACAAGACACCACAATATCGACAAACTGGTGGCGCGATTTTCTCTAGGAGATATTAGTGGATCAAACGGGTGTGACCTATTCGTAATTGTTTTTGTAAATTTCATTATTAGCGTTACTGAAATTCATTAATTTTATTCATCTACGAAAAGTGACAGTTCATTTTTCGACGTCTGAAGTTATGCCTGCAAGTGTAGTAATGAATTGGTGTTACGCGGAATAATTCAGATGTTGATTTTTTAGTTTAGTTTTACCAGTAGTTATGCTCTCGACTGTTACTCTACAATTTTGAGTTGTGCTCCAAATTCTAGCTATACCTTTTGACGCTTTTTGGTGAAAAAACCGCCATTAAGCTCCGTTCGATTGAAATTGACCGTTTCGTGGATAGTGCAACACAAGAAAGTTTTTTCGAAACCGAAACCAGCAGCTGCCAGCATTATTTGTGCTGCTATGCACCAACTAAGACTGAGGAACAACAACAAAAGACAGTTGCCAATTTACCCAAAACTCCAAAAATAACAAGAAAACAAACCGTTTTTAATCCTTGAAAAAGGCAAAAAAAATTGCCAAAACGTCGGAAATCGAAACAATACATTGTTTTCACTGCTATATGACTGAAAGCCGAAAAACCACAACCCAAAATTTAAATATTTTTAACAATCTTTTGGAGAGCCATGTTACCATCCAAATTTTTTACTTGATGAGCGTCAAAAGATTCAGTTTTGATGAAAATTCTTCCATTACTGATCATAATATATATTTCAGAACTTTTTTGTAGTAACAGTTTTCGGCTTGCAATCATAGAACGCAAAAAGAAAACAGCTCTATACACAACTTCAACTGCCTGGCGGTTAAGTGAAGTACCGCGCGCAGTCTGACATTAGTGGATGAGTGGCAAATTTAAGCCGTAGTGTTTCGCGAGAATGGCAAAACTCCAATGCTTATTACTGTGAGGAAGCACGCTCCACTTTAAGTCGCTTAACCTCGATTCAATTTGCACGTCCCTCCGCACTTCCATGCCTAGCAACTCATGAAGTGGGTTTAATGAAAGACTTACGTGACGAATGGATTGCCCGCATGTTCTGTCTTGTATGAATTCCGACAAAAAAAATATGTCTTGAGCAAATGTAAAATAATATTGAATTTTAAGTAATAATAGTAATAGTAATTTTATTTGGCAACGATATCCCGTTAGTTAGACTTTTTATCAGGGCAAGGATGGAAACTGTTTAGAGTATTAAGTTGGGAGATTTAACTTTTTTAAATCCATGTTTGTTGTACATCGTCTTTGAAAAGTAATGATTTGTGTCGAGATAAGCTGATGTGAATGATTCTTTTCGCATGCCAGCAAAGTTGCAAAAATAAAACGCAAAGCCAAGACGAATGTGATCCACGTTGAGAATGATGAGCTGTATTCGTGTGCTCACTACTCGCAAAGAGCGTTACCTGAACCGGGACAAGTTTATCGCGGAGTACACGCTAAATCAATTATAATCGGTCGTAATTTATTATCGATGCACTATAAATTATTTTCCCAGTTGTGAAATTAATCCCCGTATTTATTAATGCAACGCGCGAACTCTCGCTTGTGGCATTCGGACGGCTCAACAAGCCCCCCTTGACAGCCTGCCTGCCTGCCTGTCTGCCTGCATTGGCAGAGTTAAAGTTGTCGTGGACGGTTGTGAACCATCGCCCAGACAGGCCGGCTTCGGGGATGCGGGTTACCAGAGCTGGACATAGGCAAACATGTTCGAAAAATGTGACGTCCTTAACTCAATTGAACCCAAAATGCAAATACGACAAGATTGCACGATGATGACGAAGTACCATGAATCAAAATAATACATTTTTGGAAAGAATTTTGCCATGATTTCATTTGCTGTTCATAAAAATTACTTAAGTCCACCTCTGTCCACGTTTTCCCGCGAAGGTGCGACGTTCAATTTGCACCCACTCAAGGTTTCCCCCGTCCAGAGTTCAGTATCAAAGTACGCCAGCGTAAAAGGGCTCCAACTGGCGGCATTATCCGTGCCAAATCGGGAACCTTTGCACGCCAAGGGATGCCTGGATATTGCTGGAGACTTTGCGTTGATTATTGTTATGATTATACGTTGGAAGTTTTATACACGGAATCGATATTAGCGAGGTTGGTCCCAATGTCCGAATTAGCGAAACTTGCCATGGTTTGGCAGGGGGAGGTCGGGGAAGGACGAGAGGTTTCAACCCATTTCACGCCCCGTGCTCCTCGTGCTCATCCTTTTGACACTGGGGCAGACCGTTGCGTTGCCGCTCGCCGTTTGTATGTTTTACAGCTGCTATAATATCACGATTAATATGTGCCGATGCTTTTGCCGCATTAAGCAGTGCGATAAATTAAATCGTTTTATTGTTTTGTGGGGTGAGAGCAACCCCTCCGGAGATACCAACGACAGCCATTTGGGGGCCACGCCATGGACGGGTTTGACGTAGGTCTTGACGACACTAACCCCAGTTAGTCCCCAAGGCCCGGTCCCAGCAGTGTGTGGCGTGTGTAGTGCTTTTTAATGCGGTATAAATAATTTATTAATTAAGCCACAACGCGTTGCACACATGAAGCGCTTCCGAGCGAAGCCAAGGTGGGGACACGTTTCAAAATAGTAGCCTCGGAGGGGATACTAATGATAAGCAAAATGATAAAATGGTTCCCTCGAGGTGAAACTTCAAAGTGCACTTTCTACCGGCGATAGCATATGAATTTAAGCAAATCAACACAGTTTAAAACATATAAAGATCTTAAAATCAATCAAGCTGCATTGATCATTTTATATTATTTATATTGAACTTATGAGTCGTAATTTATCGATTATTACCGTCTCTCTAGAGTGCATTGAAAGTTTATCTGACATGACCACCATCGATCTGGAGGTGGTCCTATAAATAAAACAACTACTTTCATTGAAACTCATGGAACACAAGCACTAATTCATCTTCTATTCCAACAATGAACACCCACTTCTTCGACGCAAGTTTCCCTCCAACAAATTGGAAAGAGGGAGAGAGGGCCAAAGGGTATCGCGAAAGGAAAGGTACGCCAGAGGCACTCGATAATGCCCGTTATTGGGAAGAAAACTGCAAACAACAATCATTTATCAAAAAAAAAAAAGTTGACGAACGAGCAAAAATCCCTTCGCCGTTGAACGTGACTCGTGAACGTGAAGTCTTATCGTTTCCATGCCAGTTTCCTCTCACTCTTGAAGCTAGCTAAAACATCCAACCTTTGCTTACCAACCAACCAACCAAGCAAAAGCGTGTTTGTGTATATTCCCTCGCAATAATTAATTGTTAAAAGTTATCTCCTAACGAGATCGGAATGATTGATTCCCTGCCGAAGGGGTGGGCAATTTTCGACAAAATGTGTATTTACTCCCGACCGAGTGGTTTTGCGCGGCTTCTATCGATCGCTTCGTCACTGCCTATAGCTAGAGACAGAGACTTCCCTCCTGCAGGGCTGCTCTTGAACTGTTGCCTTGTGCCTGCGGCGTGGCAAGCGCTTCTCGGAACAGTCGTCCTAGTCTTCAGAGAATGTAAGCATTCATCTATGTCATCTTTATTCGGTTTTGCGGTTGAGCTCCATAAATAGTTCAGAAGATGAAAGGTGAATTTATTTTAAAAAAAATCCTATAAAAAACATTTAGCAATTTCAAATAACAAACCTGGAGTTTTTTATTTCATAAAGTCCAATAATCTAATTTTCATTTTTTTTTTCTTTTTCTTTGTTTATGAATACATCTGACACAAGGCATATTCAAAAGAACCCAAACAGCAAAACAATGAAATTTTGTTTATTAGACCATACAGGATCCGGACATAGTTTTCGTACAGATGAGTGAACTACCGTGATCAGGGGTGACATTGGGTCTGGGGAGTGAGACTGGGTCACATAAATGTATGGATTTTTGTATGACCCAATGTCACCCATGATGACGGTACTTATAGAAACTTTTTTTAAACCTCGATGTATGGGACCCTGGACCGATTCAATTCCAAGTGCAAAAAGATGTGTAGTTGTATCGCATTTGGATGACCAACAGAATGGTGCAGAAAGTGTGAGAAGTGATGATATTTTTGGCCAGGGTTGTAACCCTTAACCTGACCTGATATTCCAACACTTTTGCACGTCATTAACTATTTAAATTTTAATGTAAATTTACAACGAATCATACGTAAAAACATGATTTCACGTGTGAATCAGATGGTTACATCGAATCTTAATTTTACATGTGATTCATAATTTCCGTGTCGAGTAAATTTACCCTTTTTTGTCTGTGTCCCCTTAGTGAGGAAGGCAAAAACTCTGAAAACATTTGTTTATTTCTGTGTAAGATCATTTCTCAGTAAAGGCAAAAAAATGAATTATTTAATCAAAGAACTCGCAGCTAAACATTTTTTTTCATGATTTTTAAAGATGTTTTAGGGAACATATCCAATGAAAATCTTTTCTGATTGTTGGATCAGCTTCGCAAGAATTAGCAAAGTTTTTTGGCTGGACCAGGAAGAGCTGTAGGATTCCAAAATCAGCCAGGGAATTTATTCACGACATCGCAGAATAACACTCTCATCGGAGTTCTTTGTCACACGTAAAAAAGAAAAACCTCTTCAAACCGATCGAAACTTGAAAACACACACACATTTCCAGTAAAAAATAACAAAGACTAGACAAAATTAATTACATACTACTGATTATAAAACAGCTCATTTACCAGTAAGAAAAAAGTCATGCTTGTGATTGAACAGCCTTCTACTTTGAAGATGTAAGCAAAGTGAGATGATTCGAAAATCACGTTACGCATTCTCTTTATTCATCACCCAGTTAAGAATAATCTAAAAATCAGTACATTGCAAATTCCAAGCTATTTTTTAATATTCATGGATTCATGTACATTTGTTTCTCTTAGGTTAAGTTTGTTTATTATTGTTTCAAAACTTCTATAATTTCTTTTTAATAAAAAAAAATCCTAATTAAATTGTTTGCTCTACAGCATTGCCATGGCTTTCTCGATTGCGCGATTCCTACTCGAAACTAGGTGTCCGAAGGCTTGATTGTTGAGGCAATTGCAAACCTCTTTTTACACCTTAGCTTCCATGCACCCCGGGATTCGAACTGACGATCTTTGAATTGTTAGTCCAACTGCCTGCCAGCGACTCCACCGAGACAGGACTCAGGGAGATGACCTAACCTCTAGGTTAGACCGGGCCAACATTTACTTCCCCACCCGACGGAAGGCGTAATCAGCAAATCTCGTCTAGAAAAATGACACCTTCTGGGATCGAACCCAGGCCGACTGGGTGAGAGGCAACCACGCTTGCCCCTACACCACGGGTCCCAACAAGCTTCTGAGACTTTAAAAAAATATCGGAATTTGGTACATTAATTGAACACAATACACCATTCGTCTCCAGCAAAATGTACTGGAAACTCATTTCAATGGAGGAGCATGGTACTTTTAGTTCGATTGAGATACTGAAATCCGTTTTTTTTTTAAACTTATCTTTGAATCCTAGTTACGACATCCATTATTTTGAGACGTGTTACATAATTAGACATTTTGCATTCTGAAAATGCATAGACATATATTTTCAGCTGTTAGCTCTTTGGTCCCGAGACCTTGAAATCAATAAAAATGTCCAAAGAATCCGAAAATGCATTCCGTTTTTGATTCGAACTCATTTTCATTTGAAAATTTTATGAAAACTTCTTCTCTAAGTTCTTTATCTACTTATCTACCATGGTCTTTAGGATTCCATACCATTCCGTACAAATTGAATGTGTACTCTTCATTTTGTGGAAAAATATCAAACCTATCAAAGTCAAAGTTTACGGTATTTGAGAAAATATTCTGATGATTATTTTACTTCGGTATTGGATAGCATAAACTGATCCTCAAATATCCAAGGCTTTTTGGTCTCCCCTACCATCAGCTAAAAATATCGGAAGATAGAATAAAATTTTATCGCTGCGGCGTAATGAATTTCACTTCACCTATCCCCCTGGAGGCCAACATTAAGCATTCTCAAACAGTGCCCACAATATACTTTGCCGTTCTGCACTGCCAAGCGACGGAACGTGTAACTATGCAAAGTTCCAAACTACGAGCCTATAATTCCCTTGAGGGAAATAATCCCAGCCCATAAAGTAACGTTACCTATATCCTATCTGGCGTATCCGTTTCTATCCCGGGGTGAGGACACGCGGCAACAGCAGCCCTCAGAGATCCAGGCCAAGGGAGGAGGGCGGGAGAAAGTTAGTTGTTATTTTAATCAGGAATTTTCCCGCCGTTAAATTATCTGCTATGTGATATCTTAATTTTTGTGCTGCCACTTTGGCGCAAAGTACGTTAGCCCGCCAGGCCAAATTGAATCGTCGACGTCGAACGTGGCCTCAAACGTGTCCTTTCGAGCTGCCACCATCCATCCGTTTGCAGCGCAGAAGAGAATCTAATTGACGACGAGGACGACGACGACGACGGGATACACATTTTAGAGGACCGACACGTGTGCCACGTGGAACGTGAGCTCGACAGCACGAGGGGTGGTTGAGCTTTTGGGTTGGAGGTTGAAGAACCGTGCGCGAAATTTGATATCGACGGCATGCGGCAGTTTGCAGGCGCGATGGGTTTCGCTTCTCATTTTCTGCAAACGTGACGATAGCTGGCATGATATAGATTCTATGGCTTTCCTTTCCGGGATGGGAATTCAAAGATGTGACGAACTGTAAACGTGATGGATTTGGAGCAAATGTGATTGAAAGCGTGATGTTGAACGATTTCTACCAACCCATTTGCTTGATGGCATCGAGTATAAGCTACAAACTGGACTACAGTGAATGTTGGTATAAGACGTAACTTACTCCACCTATGCATTGTTTCAAGTTCGTGCTGAGAATGCAAACAACCCATTTTATATTTTTTGCATACTTTGCAATAGAACAATTTAATGCAAAAATATTTTTTGTGGGGCTTAAAAGTTTCAAATTAGTTTGTCTATTGAAATTATAGTTTTGAGCAAATTTTAGAGTTTGAATGTCAACAATCCGCACAAAATTAAACTTTTGTTTCCTGTTGAAACCAATCGAACTAAACCCCAAAAGTAATGCCCCGTTGAAGAACACTTCAGCTTTCCTCCCAGTTGTGACGACCTCTTGGTCCTTCTCAAAGCCGTACAAATCTCGTCCCAAATCAGCATTCGTCGGGCGGTCGTTTGGGTGATGCCGATGGCGCATTAGAACCTTCTGCGAGATTGGGGCACGTTTCCTGGCAACCTTCCTCTTGAATGTGATTAGATTCTAGACGCGGGCTCGAGCAAGAGTCGTTGCTTTTTATTATTATGACTCCGGGGGTCGTAAATCAGGTTGCACGGCACAAGTCTCAACAGCAGTCGTCGCGTCCTAATCAGCAAACCCTGATCCCGTGCCACGGTGTGACGACTGGCGACCGACTGAAGATGTGAGGTTAATGAGTTCGGGTATTTTTTTTTTTCGGGGATGAAGAGAGTTCAAAAACCGGAAATTTAATCGGGAACGGCGAAATGTCTAAAATTAAAAGTCCAGTTCCCAGTGATTTTACATTCTAAAATTATTATGGGTATTCTTATCTCTCGCTATTAAAACTGCTGAAACAAAAGTCATATAATTAGGCGAATAATTAAAAAAAATGTATGTACACAAAATGTTTCGAAAAAAATCTATTATTGTAGCACATCGTCGGTTGTTGCTCCTATTACCTACTTAATAATACAACTAATATCAATTTGCTAAGGTTGCATGCCATCAGTTTTTAAATATTTAGTGAATTCTTTCCAAATACCACATTTTCAATCATCCATCAAACCGACACATGCTGCCACAGTTTGCACAAAAAAGTTTTCAAAATGCCATTCGTTATCACATCACGTCCGAACCAAGTGGAAAGAGGCTTCACATGAATAAATAAAGTTAAAAAAAATACAACTCGTACCGCAGGACCATATCATCGTCTGCCAGACAGGTTCGTCATGTTTAAGTTTCGTCTATGTTATCGTTTGTTTTTTCACGCTTCTGGCTCCACGTTCCGCCAGCCAAATGGCAACATCATCATCACAAACATTCCCATCCTTCACTCACAAGTTCAGCACTATCGCTCGCGCAGGGGATTGGCACTCACTGTAGCCTACATTGCGTATTGTGACTTGACTTGAACGAACCGTTAGCAGTTTGTATCAATAAAGTAATAAATATTTTCAAAAACGTTCATCATCTTGACAAATGAGTTCATAACAGCAGCGCAAAAATAAAAGCATCATCTGCGAGAAAAAATATGACTCAGTAGTAGTCGCCTCGCTCATATAGGTACAAACAACACTCCAAACCAAGTCGGCTTCGGTAGAGTCACTTGTCGGCGGTTAGACTAACAATCCAAAGGTCGTCAGTTCGAATCCCGGGGTGGAAGAGTCCTTGGAGTAAAAAGTGGTTTTTGAGGGCTCTCCCCATTCATGCCTTTGGACTCATTGGTCCGAGCAAAAACTAACAATAAATGCCTTAAGTTATTTCAATTATTGTTTGTCAGAAAGTTGAAGTTATTGTTCCGTAAGTGCAGGATGCCTTGGACAGAGGCGAGTTTACACTTTTGATTCATTTCCAATTATTTTCTATTTTTTTTGCAGGTTGACAAAATATTATTTGTTTTTGTCTTAAAGAGAGTCTTAAATGATACCTTTTTTAAATCATGTTTCAATGTTTCATTGAACATGTAAACAAGTATGGTATTTAATACAGTCCAGACTCGATTATCCAAAAGCCTTCGGATAGTCGAATCACGAATTTTTGTTTTGTTTTTTTCGTTGTCTTATTTTTTATTGTACAGCTTATGTATGACCCCTAAACAACTCTAAAGTGATTAAGAATTTTTAAATCCAAGATGGCGCCCAAAATGGCGATAATGAAGTAATGAAAAATGCATTTTGCAAATTTTTAAGGTACCGTCATTCGGGGAGACATTGGGTCTGAGGGGTGATATTGGGTCATACAAATTTCAGCATTTTTGTATGACCCAATCTCACCTTTCAGACCCAATATCACCCCTAATGACGGTAAGCAAACATTCAAATTTGACTTAAAATGGGGTCGCAGAATTTTAATTTGATGGTAAAAGCAAGAAAATAAAAAAAACTATGAAGAAAATGTTTTGTTCGTGATTCGATTATCCGAAGTCCCATACAAACTTTCGGATAATCGAACTTTGGATAATCGAAACTTTGGATAATCGAGTCTGAACTGTACCTTCAAATAAGCTTACTTTTTTTCAAATTGTCAAAGCAGAAACCGTTGACCTGAGATAATATCTTGCCCCGTCAACGTTACCATAAGTTTATTGCTAATTTTTCCACTACAATGACTGAATCGACCAACCGTACATCCACCATCCGACAACAACATGGCACAATCTCACGCTGGCCTCGAGTTGGAGAACCCCCATCATCAGTCTCTTCGAGGAGGCAAAACCTGAGCCAAGTGAACTTGATGCATATTGGCCCCCTTCGCTGCGCTAAACATGCAGTTACTAATGGATCGTATACCTTTCAACACACTATACTGTACTCTGTGTGCGGTGGCATCAACAAACGTGGCGGAGGTCGTCCCAGCTGGAACTATACCATACGGGGACCAACATCACCGAGGAGGAGCATCATAATCATAATTTGCGATACGATGCCAGGCACACATCGCCGCTGCCGAGGGCATAAAGAAGTGGAAACGAACGTGTACTTTAATTAAATAACATTTTTACATTCTTGCCACAAGGTTGCGCTGAACTGTACTGCTTCTGTTCGTGCATACATCCGATGTTGATGCCGTTGAGCTCGCTTGCCCAAGTCTGGATTTTATTAAAGAATTGTGTTGAACCAAAAAACTGCACTACTCTTGATACATTGTTGCGCTTTTGCCACTATTTAAAATTCCTTTCCCCTTCTGCGATACAACGAACGAGTCTACGCGTACTCGCCTTGTTATTCCCTATCATCGGTGCCGGTTGAATTGCTGGCGTTGAAATTGTGTTGTTGAGATTGTTGTTACTTTCCGCTATCTGGAACGCCGACGAGTCGCGGAACATTACAAGCTCCAGAACATTTGTTATACACAGCCGGGGAAATCTATGCCAAGCGGGAGTCAGCTCGAGATATTATGCATGTGCGAGCTTCTGGCACCTCTACCCGTCTCGTTTCAAATCTTCAGCTCCCGTGTTGGGTTTAGCGTACGTTCCAGTGGCGGTGTGCATGGTGGCCGACCGACGTCGGATATGCACGCGAGATAAACGTATTTTATTGTTCTGGGCTGGCGGTTTCGCAACGACTCTCTTGACAGTACGTCGCATGAGCATTTATCATGACATTATTTACGCCATGATTTTATTTATGTTCCGGACGTGCCAAGTGGGACCTATCCCGTATGGTCCCGGGTTCGTATCACTAGGGGCAGGAGCGAGGGGACGGCCGGTACGTGGATGCATGCATAGAGAGTTATATCTAGTGCGACAGATAGACGCAACCGACCTGGTTTCATGGGGATAAGGACAGGTAAGGTATGCACGAGTTTCGCCGATGACATTCTTTGTTGCAGGAAGAAATCTTTAGAAAATCAAATGACTCCAACTCCGGTTTCTGATATATTGGCGACTGCGACTCCGGATTCTTGAGGTTTTGCGACTCTTACTCCAGCTCTCCAAAATTGCCCGACAGCACCAACTCTTGTTCCGATTTGGACTCGAAAAATAACTTCCATATTAAGTTAATAAAAATAAGCCGATTCCGACTACAGCTTCTGAAGATTCAGCGACTCCAACTCTTGCTTCTTTTTTGATGATTTCGATTCAAATGGTACAATTGCTAAAAAAAACTTTAATTTTTCTGACAATACATTTTTTTCGATTTTGAACAACAATGTAATCAAATTTGAAAAGATTTGCAGCGTAATCGAGAAAAATGTTGACGATTTTGGGAACATTTCCATGTTGTCAAATTCATCAACACAGTGTT
Organism: Culex pipiens pallens; assembly: GCF_016801865.2. Lineage (NCBI taxonomy): Eukaryota > Metazoa > Arthropoda > Insecta > Diptera > Culicidae > Culex > Culex pipiens. Next base: position 108,654,810 of record NC_068937.1, on the reverse strand, counting down.
ACCGGATTTGCTTACAGGATTTCTATCCGTGTAGAGTTCGTTCTGATACGTCTTCTAAGATTTGAATTTACTGAAGGAATTATTGCCCTGGTGCCTATTTTTTAAAGTTTAGAAAATGTGCTCTGTATATATGCTAGTCATAATGAAATGATCAAAATTTTAAATATTTTGCGTTCCTCACTAAGGTAGGGCTATAATCCTGCTCGAAAAATGAACTTTTCATAAGAACTTCATAAATTGAACAAATGTCTGTGTGTATGTGTGTGTATGTATGTCTGAGACCAACAGACTGGCTCTTGTTTCTCAGCCGAACCAATTTGACCCATACCAGTTATATTCGACTTGGTTTAGGGTCTCATAGATCGATTTTTATAAAAATTGAAGTTTCGAAGTTAAAACGTTATGTATAAATATGTGTTTCGTCATATATCCGGATGTTAAATCAATGGTCAGAAGCCCTGGCAACCCTGTAAGATTAATTGGACACCATTTTAAATCACTTCTCATGACAAACCACATCAGTAAACCGTACAGCTACCGTGGTTGCAAGCGAGGTGATAATAAAATTCCACCGAGTCGGTACGTCTGTCCATTAATCGCAAAAGCTACCATAAAGCCAAGCTCAAGCTGCTGCTGGCATCGACCGACTTTATTTTTTGCAGTTTTACCGCAAGGATTTGTCGAGTTTGGCTCGAGTGGGCTGATGCCATAGAGCGCGCAGGTATTCAAGTGGGTAGTAAAAAAGGAACGCCGGCTGTCTGAGTTCAATTCATCAATCGTTTCGCACAATCTCATTACCGGCCCGGGTAACGACGAGGGCGAACAATGGCACCTGGGCCATTGTACACTATGACTGCCGACAACGACCGACGGCAATGGTGATGATGATGATGATGGTCGTCGTCTTAGTCGGCGTCATGGTGCAAACTAAGGAACAATTGAATCGCCTCAACGAGTCAAATTTTTGATTGAATAATGGTCGAGTACGGACTAAGAAGGAGCACTCTCGCGAGGGAATTGGTGGGAATCTGCGGGAAATATAACCAGAGGTTCATTGGATGATTTCGAGGATGTTAGGGGAGATTCGTTCGGGTTTGTAACCGCAAATTGTATATACAACTTGAGACAACAACCTCTTGAGCGTCGTTACCATTATCCAGTTTTCCTCTGCGTGTAGCTAGACGTGAGACGCCAAGAAGCTTCTCTCGGTGGAAAAACAAAAACACCAACCACTCACGGAGCGCAATTTAGACCCTCGAGGACCACGTAAGCCGCTCGCTCTCTAATTCTCTAGGGCACTAAAACGCGACTTGATTTCCCCAGGGAGGCGTCAGCGGGCCCGTATGTGAACCAGTCAGCCAACCAGCCTGTTATAAAAGTCTTTTCAATATTCCAACCAACCAACCAGCCAGCTACACACATCTTGTCTAATTTAAAGTATTATGCTAATTGGCTTGTCATCTCTCGAAGAGGAAAACTCGACCGCACGACTAGGACGGAGTCGTTGAGAAAACCACAATGGGCCGCAGTCATTCAACGAGATAGAGCCATTCAGTCGGATCGTGAAGTTGTTTGGGGCTCTCTGTTCACAACTGGCTGGCTGGATGTTTGTATGCTAATCCCTTGCAAGTCGTCTTCGTCGCGTCGTCCAAAACGAATGATGAAGTCTCGAAGAAGAAAAGGTGAGAACCGGCAAAGTCAGCAGCACTACAAGGTGCGCCTCATGTCTCCATGTGTTACGGGAGGCACGAGGAACGTGATTCACACCGCAGAGTTGATGGATCGGATCTCCAATGGGTGTTGGTGTCCAGACGGTTTGAAGGAAAGACTCGCCAAAGACCGCAGACGATAGCATGCGTAAAGGGTATGAAACATGATGCAAGTCAATAAGATAACCGTGTGAAGATCCATTCAATTATCGATTTTACAGTTTTTAAGTACATTCTAAATTTTGACAATATTTTATCATATTTCTATTTTATTTTGAAGGAGCCATATTAATCGAACATAGTGCCCTGGTATTCAACTCGCATGAACAACATTAATTAAAGTTAATTCATGCCTCATATCTCGGAGATATTCTGCGTGGCTTCACTCCACTTGTGTACGAATATGTCCAATCAAATTTAATTTAATTATAAATTAACGCGCTTATTCACACGTACCCCAATTTGCTGGCACTGCTGGCAACTGCGCGTCCCATATCTGCACGTACATGCTTTAAATTTCAACTTCTCCCGCTCACCATATCGAACCAGCACATCACCATGGCCATCGCCATCACCAGCAGCAGCTCGTTTCCCATGTTGGTTATTGCCACTAACAATCGTCACCTTTGATTTATGCGATGATTTCTGTTTTTATTCGTTTAATCAACTCCTCCCCTCGCAAACCACCCAGTTCTTTCACTTTTTTTCTCTCTCTCTCTCGTTCCCCTCCCTCCTATTCTGCAATTGATTGCTGCATGAACGACGATTCTCTTGGCTGGGCCCACGACTAACCTAAAAAAAATAGTGTGAACATTTCGATATTCCGTTGGTAAGTTCGTTCTCCGCTTTCAGCCCCCGCGGGACGGCTTCCAACAGCAATTCCACGCGGTAATAAATCAAATTGAAAGAATAAATAAAATCATAACCCAAATTGTGATTGTGCGCCTTGCGGCAACAGCGAGTCCAAAAGTCCAGAGAATGGGGACCAGTGTGAGGACAAATCGGCGTCGTCCAACTATCTCCTTGCAAGTTGGATTGTGACTACTGACCAGTTCAACCTAAAAATACAATTTGCGATTTTCATAACAAAAATTTGGCTTTTTCAATCACATTTCTACTTGAGGCTAATGCAGCTTTCAAAACGTGTTTTTTTTTGTTTATACAATAAAATATCATACATGGAATTGGTGAGCAAACAACTTCTCGTTGTGTCTTCCAGCAAAAAATGACTGTGAAAATCTACGCTCAGCATTGTAGATTATATTTCTTAAAGATGTTTGTTAAAGATTCAATAGATTTGGCTACTTATTATTTTAAGATCTGATGCTGAACTTACCCTGTATAACCGAACTCACCTCTAGACGGAATAAATTGATAAAACAAAAGAAAGGTGAATATTAGGAATATTTAGAGTTTTGAATTGTTTCATGATACTTTGCTCAATTTAAACAAATATTTTTATGACAGAGAACTATTTCTCAGTTCTAAAATTCGACTCAATTGGCACTCGCGTTAAAAATGGAGATTTCATATGCTTAGGGTGGAGTAGTCTCAATGAGAACCGGGGAACAATGATAAAAAGGCTCTCACAAGTCGTAGTTTCTTCCAATCAGGCTCATATTTGGGAGAAATGTGTGTCTACTGGATACCCTTCTGCCATAAGGGTGCCTTGGTTTTGGACGCTCCCTTGCAAAGTTGTTATTCATTAAAGTTTGATTCTGGGGTGTGAAAGTAATTTAAAAGTTACATTATGTTTTCGCACCTAGGCTGGCATTAACATCAAAACTAATGTTTCTTGATATTTCTTTCGTCATTTCATAGGGTGTGAGTTGGGCTCCAATGTCCTTTCATTAGATTTGACCAAATTGTTAACCCAAAACCCGGAGATGTCTCATTGTTCTCTTCCCATTTGAATCCATGGGTTATAATGAAACACTTTGATTTTTCTTCATTAAACTATTCAAAATCTTTGGATTTTTTCCGAAACGTTAGTTGAAACTGATGGTTGGCACATTTATTGAGTTTTGACATCACTTAACCAAAGATATAAAGTTATTTGGTATAAATATTAGGATTTCATAAAATTTAAATACTTTTTTAGTATAACAGCAATTCCCCACGAAAACAGCATGGTTTTCGTTTGGCCATTAGGGTGACCTACGCCGTGTTAGGGTGGTCCAAAAAATGGCAATTTTCGTCGATTTTCTCAAAAATCACTTTTTTCAAAAAATCGTATCTCCGCGCCATTTCATCCGATTTTAGCTGTCTTAGACGCAAAAGAGAGGTGATTAGTTTGGCTATTTAAGAAAAATAGTAAGAAGTTTCGAAAATCTAGCTTAACATATGAAAAGGTCGTATGAAAACTTAAAATGCTGTTTTGAAGGTCTCGGAACCAAAGAGCCTATGTCTGAAAATATTTTTATCGGATTCCTCGGAAAATTTCACATAATATATCAAAAAATGGTGAAGTTATGTTTTCGATACTCTGAGATACGATTTTTTGAAAATAAAAACTGAGTTTTTCGACGCGCCACGCGCAAAAATGGAAAAATTAAGAAAACGGGAAAAAATCGACTTTTTTCTCTAAAACTGCGATAACTTGAAAATTTCAGCGATGACCTATACATGTTAGGGTACCAAAAGTTGCGTATTTCAATTACAAAAATTTTGGTACCCTAACATTTATAGGTCAAAAATCGAAAATCGACGAAAATTGCCATTTTTCGGACCACCCTAACACGGCGTAGGTCACCCTAATTGCCAAACAAAAAAATACGGGTCTAATTATATCGGCCAAGGAACCCCCAGAAAAATTTTGAGCCCGATCGGAGAACTTTTTTTTCGAATCATGCTATTTTCGTGGGGAATTGCTGATAAGTTTTGTTAATCAAAGTTTCAAGTCGGATTTTGTTTTTGTGTCCAAGACAAGTCCTCTACAATGGTACAACACAAAAACATGATGTTTTAAAACATGACATTTTTTAAAGTAACCTCTCTGGGATAGCATTAAGTGAAACGTTGAAGTGCAACATAAACAAATGTTCAATTCTCTCAAAGTACTCTTGAAGATATTTTTAAATATTCCCATAATTTTGATTGTTACTTTGGCAGGCAAAAATTGTACAATTTTGCTACATCTTTATGATATTTTTTTAAATTTAAGTGATGTTTTGAAGCTTTACTTTACTTTAAATTTAAAAAGTATTGTTTAGTATATAAAAGCAATCATTCCAGAATTATAGAAATACAAATAAAACAAATGTTATGTTGATTTTCGTACATGTTTAACAAGTCAGACACAATTTACCGTAATATGCTGAATAATACACGATTATAAAAAAATGTCAAAAAGTTCATAAGCGTGTAAGTTTGCCCAAACTTCGCCGATGCATGTCTGATCCCAATCATCACCTGCAATTTTGGCAAAAAAAAATACCATGTCAGTCAGACACTCCCTTCTAATGATATAGATTTTTGAATATTCAAATGTCCATTTGAAAAAAAAAAATGTTGATAATTGGCTACTTTGACATAGGGAATGCACGGACAAAGTTTAATCCTGAAAAGTCGATTGAAATAATCGTAGTGAATACTTATAAGTATACCTGTAGTTGTTATATTTCAAGGCCTACAATTTCCGCATGGCCGTTCTTTTTTTTTTTCAAGGGTCTGTACATAGCTCCAAAAAGCTTATAAATCGAGGATCCTTAAGGAAGGTACTTGCTTGAATGTCTAGGCGGGGCCAGGCAATGTCCAGTGACCTTGAAATACAGCCACCAGCTTCTCTGTCATTCTGTAATGTGTTATTGGTAGCATCGCGTGGGGGGATACCGAGACTGAAAAAAGTTGTTTCAGTATAATCCAAGTCTAATACAAATTATACTTTACCCATAATTTCACTGCCGGCCTACGAGCATTGGATTGATTTGGAAACTCTTGACAACCTTGACATTGTAAATACAATAATTTATTTGGCAGATTAATCTCACAGTCATAGTTTAAAATTCAACCATTTATTCATCACAAACTGCCATTCTAATTGTGATTAATGGCTTTTGAATCTCAAAGTACCATTTCAGTAATTAAATTCAACTTCAAACCCGCGTTCATCTGATATTAACGATACAATCTACCACCCAGCCGGCAATCTCCACCCGGGACTTCAAACAGCTCGTAAAATGTTACAATAACCGCATGCGCCATTAAAAAAACCCTCGCATAATGGTTCTTGAAACGGGATTGGCCTATTAAAATATGAAACTCGTTCAAAGTGTTTTAATTTTCCTCCTGTACCATGTAATTATACGAGCAATAAATTCTGAATGACTTCCTTCCATCAACGAATGCGCTGTCGTCGTCGTCAATGGTTGGCGGCTTTTCCGAGGTCCACACATTTTCATTTTCCCACAGCGCACATTAATTTAATTTTCAACGTTACACCTTTTCCTGCTCTGACAACATGTAGGCTGCAACCGCTGCTCGTTTAGTTCCCGGCCGTTCAATGTCCAGTGACAATTGGTGCAGCAAATTTAAGGTTTTCCTTTTGACACTAACCGTTAGTCAATGTCTTTTGTCATTATCTACATGTGCAACATCGGACAAAAGTTTTGTAAAGGGAGAATAAGCTTTTGTTCAGACTGGTTCCATTTGTCCCTGGAGTCTTGAATGGATTTATTTTGTAAAGATAAATCAGTTTGTTACGTGTTTTTGAAGTCTGCTTTTCATGCTTTTTAAGTTTGTCTTATAGTCTTCTTTTTTATTAAAATAAAGTAAAGTAAAAAAAAGTCGTCCAATCTCCCCTACAACAGTTCCTGGAAACCTTGTGGGAGGGCACCATTGTTATTGTCTTTAGTGTGAATTTAATTGCATTCGTCGAACATGTGCCACCATCACAAATCGTCGTAATACCCCTTCTCCCCAAATTTCTACAATGGGGTGGTAGCAAACAAAGGATGATGCTCACATTCACCCCCGTGCTTCGCCCATTCAGACAATCGCTTGAATATATGCATTTATTATTGGCCTAATCGCCTTCTGTCCCATCCGGCCAATTCCCTCCGGGGGTGTGAGAGGACTCTCGCTTCACAACGGCCAAGGAGTGGTTAAATAAATAATTATGCGGTTGATTCAATCAATTTATCGATGAGTCTCGTCGTTTGCAGTCCCCTATATTTCTGATTATTTTCCCCCTTGTTTCTATTTTATTGAAAGGCTTTGTTAGAAAGTTACAAAATGTTAGAGGGTGCCGTAGTCGATTCCCAGTTCCTAATAGCTGCATAATGTTCTTCCTGGTTTCAACCCTCCAAACCCCGTCTACAGATCAAACTGCTGCTTTGCATCGCACCCTCTCTTATCTCATCGTTTCCATCTTGAAAAGTCATTTTGAAGATTGAACACGCTCCACCCTAAAGTCACAATTTCTAACGACCAGCCGACGACCGTCTGTTCATAGTTCCCACCGGCGATCGGAACGTGTCGATTGCGGAATGGCCAGAATCAGGCTTCCCCTTAAAAAAGAAGAAACGCTCGCCAAAAAGTTTAATCGAATACATTTACGTATCGATTGGCCACGGCAGACTGCCCTCGTAGTGTCCGACCGCTTCTTCTTCTTGCCTCTTTTCATGTTTTCAACAGGATGCCCTCACTCCGGCCACTCGATTGGATTATTCGATTTATTCGACAACATCCGGAGTTCCGTAAAAAAGTGTGTTTAATGAGTTTTTCGGTGTGGCCGGACTCAACGTTGTGCTTCTCATCTGATGCCCTATAGGGCGATGCCGTGGATTAGGGCTACATTAATCTGCCACGAATGGTAGTTGAATTGTTACCAAGATTCAAAGCTATCAAATTATGATAGTGACTTAAAAACTGAACTGAATCTTGTTATAAATCAGATTTGAAAGAATTTCAAACTCACCCTGCTCTACATTGCCCCTTTTCTCCTGCAACGAAGCAGTCCCTTCGGAGAGATAAGTTGTACAACTCTGTACTACTTTACGGTCCAATATCGAAAATCACGGGATTGTTGTAACACAAGCCGGATTAGGGGCGTTGAAGCTGGATGAAAACAAATGCTTCGACCTTTCTGAAGCAAAAATGCCCGCTTCGGTATGTAACACCAGATGGTACCCGGTTCAGTGTGCAACTCTACTTCAAGCATGTAGAAAAACGTGATTCTGCAGCAGTGATAGCATAACTGGTGTTTTTTATTGTATTATAATTCTTATCTTTGTCGAAAAGCCCACGCCATTTTCAGACAGCTCCATGTTGGCCAACCCTTCTGTTGAATCTAAGAATAATCGGTAATGTTACAAGCTACTTGGAAAAAATAAAAATAAATTTGCATGTTCAAGGCTTTCGTCTACGCACCAAACTTCTATTTCAAGCTTTCCTCCACCCAGCACAGCCTTTTCGCCCATATCTCACCAACAACCTTCATCCCGACTGAAGCCAGCCAGCTCGCCATACATCGATTTATTTCAATTTTATTTTTATTTCTATTCATTACGTCTATCAGATTACTGTCATTGTTACCGACGGCACGGCCAAGGCCCACCTCGACACCACGGGGGACTGCACGAGCGCCTTATCCCCCAGCAGGTCCATTACTCCAGCATAACCTAGACCGGGTAAACAGCCCACCTCCTTCGCACTCTCAAACCCATACTGTCTCTCGATAGTTGCAATTCGTTATTGGCCATGACATGGCATTGGCATCGTCGGCAGCAGCAGCAGCTCGTGTACAGAAAACATAAATTTTGCCATTTTTGTGCAACTTTGACTTCCAGTTTTCGAGCACCGAGATGGAGCGCGCCGAGTGTAGCGGCATTTTTATGGGCACATGTTTTGAAGTGGATGGGCGTACTGGGAATTGCTCTGCAGACAAGATGGTAGAGTGACATGAATGTTTTTTTGAGTAATTTATGGATAGTCAATTTGGCAAATTCTGGAAGATTCAAAAAGGGTGGATTTTTTATGAAAAATGTTTTTAATTTTAGGTTTATTCGAAACACAGATTTTTTTTAATAATTTGGGTAATTCTCCGCCAACTCACACAGCAGTTGCCCCGACCCCTCTTCCATTTGCGTGAAACTTTGTCCTAAGGGGTAACTTTTACCCCTAATCACGAATCCGAGGTCCGTTTTTTGATATCTCGTGACGGAGGGACGGTACGACCCCTTCCATTTTTGAACATGCGAAAAAAGAGGTGTTTTTCAATAATTTGCAGCCGGAAACGGTGATGAGATAGAAATTTGGTGCCTAAGGGACTTTTATGTCAAATTGAACGCCCGATTTGATGGCGTACTCAGAATTCCGAAAACAACGTATTTTTCATCTAAAAAAACACTTAATTTTTTTTAAAACTCTGCCATTTTCCGTTACTTGAATGTAAAATTTTTTGGAACATGTCATTTTATGGGAAATTTAATGTACTTTTCGAATCTACATTGACCAAGAAGGGTCTTTTTTCATTTAGAACAAAAATTTTCATTTTAAAATTTCATGTTTTTTCTAACTTTGCAGGGCTATTTTTAAGAGTGTAATAATGTTCTACAAAGTTGTAGAGCAGACAATTACAAAAATTTTGATGTATAAACATAAGGGGTTTGCTTATAAAATCACGAGTTGTCGCGATTTTACGAAAAAAAGTTTTGAAAAAGTTGGTCGTCGTCGATCATGGCCGTTCATCGTCACCCGCGACAGATACGGACGACGAAACAAAGAGAAACGCAAAAAGTAACTTTTTCAAAACTTTTTTTCGTAGAATCGCGATAACTCGTGATGTTTATAAGCAAACCCCTTATGTCTATATACAGCGCCGTACCTAGGGGTTGGCGCAGTTGGCGACTGCCAAGGGCGCCAGCCCTTGGGGGGCGCCGAAATCGATGATTGTACAAAATTTTCATGTCAGTTATAACATCCTCATTAGATATTTGAAACAGAAAGGGTGCCAAATTATAAAGGAGAACTACAAATAACTAGATAATTTAGCTTAAAATATTAAAAAAATATTTAGGGGCGCCAAAATCAATTGTATGTAGAGGGTGACGATTTTCGAGATTTTCAATTTCCTGGGAATCGAGAGTTGAATTTGACCATTTCCCGGGAATTGGTTGCCTCTCACCCAGTCGGCCTGGGTTCGATCCCAGAAGGTCCCGATGGCAAATTTTGAGACGAGATTTGTCTGATCACGCCTTCCGTCGGACGGGGAAGTAAATGTTGGCCCCGGTCTAACCTAGAGGTTAGGTCGTTAGCTCAGTCTAGGTGTAGGAGTCGTCTCCCTGAGTCCTGCCTCGGTGGAGTCGCTGGTAGGCAATTAGACTCACAATCCAAAGGTCGTCAGTTCGAATCCCTGGGTGGATGGAAGGTGTAAAAAGAGGTTTGCAATTGCCTCAACAATCAAGCCTTCGGACACCAGTTCGAGTAGGAATCTGGCATTCGAGAACGCCAAGGCAATGCTGTAGAGCGAATAATTTGATTTGATTTGATTTTCTTGAGCATTTCGGGACTCAAAATTGTTGTTTAAAATGTTTACGAATCTTCCTCGTACTGAGTATTTTTTAAAATTTGCACTAACTTGTTGCATGAACTTATTATTAGATTTATGTGGAGTAAAAATAGCTAATATTGATACTGGGAAATTGTATTGAGATTTTTGCAATATAATAACAAAACAATTTAAAGTTGTTTTTTCCATCTTAAGGTCAACTGTACATATTAATTGAAGAAATATTTACAGTCATCAGGAAAACCTATGATTAAAATTGGCGGTCCATAACTTTACAAAGATTGCGAGATTTTTTTTCCAAAATATAATTTATTATTGAGGTTGATGCGAAACACAAAATGACTCATCGACATCAAAAAAGGAAATTACCTTGATACATTGAAATTAACTTACCAAGAATAAAAAAAACAAGATTATGAGGATTGCTATGCTCGAGAGAGGATATGAAAATTGAACTTATCTTGAGAGATAATATTTTAAAAACTTTAATTTTCATTTCTGGGGTTGTATCCTGCAAGGTAAATTTTGGGATCCACAGTTTTTGGCTCCTCTCAATTATAGTTATTGGAATTTTTGACAAGTTAAAATTTACACTTTCTGAATGAGAAGATTGGAGAAGAAAAAGGTTAAGTTTATATAATTTTACTTCGATATTGATAACTATAAAATTTCCCGGGAGTCTTGACCAAATTTCCCGGGAATCGAGAGGTCCCTAAAATGGTGGATTTTCCGGGAATTCCCGTTCACCCTCTAATTGTATGAATATTTCTACCAAAGTGCTTTTGAAATTCATACTTAATGCTAAATTATTATTTTCATCAAGGGGCGCTCAAGTGACAGAGTTAATACATAAATACAGCATTAAAGTTTGGACTTTTGTATAATAAAGTTTAAGTCAAACCTTCCAGACTAAAAAAAATCTAACTATATGTAATTTTCATGTCAATTTGGCTGTGAATCAGCCAAATTGTGAAAAAAAATGAGCTTCGTTGGAAAAGGAATTTTTTTAACATTAAAACATATACAAATCTTTTGAAATTTTGACATTCTCGAGTTTGAAATCATGGCAATTGATTTCTTCTTTTATAAGCAACTCCGTGCATTGAAATTTCCCTACGCTATTTCAAAATACTAGAGTTATGAAATAGGAAAACTGTTGTAAATTCTCACCAATAAGACTAACATTATTTTTCAAGAATTTTTGTTAGAGCACACAAGCTGTTCTGAACATTACTTTTTCAGTTTTAGCTTAACAAGTGTTGTTTACTTTTTAAATCGTCTAAAAAGCTTTGGTAATGAGAAACTATTCAATTTTTTTTTAGTTAAAGACAAAAAAATCTACATGGTCTGAGAACATTCAAATAGCTTTGTGCAAAAAATAATCTACTAGAATATAAAATTTAATTTAACAAATAAAAAAAAAAACACATGAAAAAATTAAAGCATAACATAACTAAAAAAATATATTAAAAATATGCTAAAGCATCGTATGGACGAATCACAGAAATGAATTGAAATTTCTTATCTTAATTTTTTTTACCAAATATAAAGCTCTTATTATTTATTTTATTAAAACTAGTTTCATCATGAATTGCGCTGGATTTTAATAATCTTTAATTGATTGTAACATTTAATTCTGCCGCTGCATGTTGAAAAATTATACTTCGGTGCCGGTGTGTTCTTTTTTACTAAGCTTGCTAGGATTCCTATCTAGATTAAACAAGAGGGCACACGGGCATCGACCTATTTTTTTTTTTTCATTTTGAAGAAGGTTTTTTTCTTCTTTTTTTGAATTACACCGTAATGAAATCCAACGCCAAATCTGCTGATTATTTTACTAATCCGGGAAATTTCTTTGCTTATACAATCGAATTAATACTAGATCAGATCAAATTATGCACGCTTAGTAAATATCAAATTTGCTAACAAGTTATAGCAAAATGTATCATGATTGAGCATTAAATTATGTGAAATTATCTGAAAAAATCATTAAAAAAAACAAAACCCTGATATCATTATTGATATAATGAAATCTGAGAAAGTATTCAGCCAACTTAATTCCTACAATAAATTTTTAATTCAACCTATCGCTAATTATTTGAAATAACCAAAAAATAAAACATAAAATAACTGAGTTTCTAAATTTAAACATATCTCCAATTGCAATTATAAAATCAAAACTCTTTGAAGCGATCATGGAAAAATAACATCAATTTATCAAAATGCTCGTAAATTTGGGAGGGGCGCCAAATTGATGCTTCGCCAAGGGCGCCGTGGAACCAAGGTACGGCTCTGTCTATATATCAAAATTTTTGTTATTGTCTGCTCTACAACTTTGTATAACATTATTACACTCTAAAAAATAACCCTGAAAAGCTAGAAAAAACACGAAATTTTAAAATGAAAAATTTTGTTCTAAATGAAAAAATTACCCTTCTGGGTCAATGTAGATTCGAAAAGTACATTAAATTTCCCATAAAATGATATGTTCCAAAAAAATTTACAGTCAAACGGAAAATGGCAGAGTTTTAAAAAAAAATTTAAGTATTTTTTAGATGAAAAATACGTTTTTTCGGAATTCTGAGTATGCCATCAAATCGGGCGTCTAATTTTACATAAAAGCCCCTTTGACACCAAATGTTTTTTATCTAGAACTAGTGCCTATATTTTCAATAACTATCCTGAACACAATAATTATAAAATAACACATTTTAACGTTAATTTTAAGCAGATTTTAGGGTACCGTTTAATTCCAATGTTTTGTAATTGGCATTCTGCGAAAATTCAATTTTATGCCGTGAAATATCACTAGCATTAGTAATCGGGAAACCATTGGATGAAATTTAAAAAAATCCTGAAAGTTAGATTTTCTATAAAACACTCTAATCCTAAACCAATTCGTTTTTTACCAAAGCTAAAGTTGCCCCTTTCAATTTGCTATAACTTTTGTCTTGTATGCAAAAAAAATCGATTATGTACTTAATTTTGCGATCTGGATCACTGTTCATGAAACTCAAAAATGATTTCGCGTTTATTACTATTTTTTGCATAAAAACGAATAAATTTTAAAATATTCAGCAATGTTTATTTTTTGTGCCAGAAATTTCCAGCCCACAAACGAAACAAGACGAGGCAATAAACTTGCGCTTGCATTATTATTACTTTTATATTGTTATTTGCAACAATCGATCATTATTCGTAATTTTATGTTTATAGTCAGATGAATTAAACATGTTTGCTCGTTCACTCGCTCGTGGTACAGTACACCAGACTCACTCATGGGTAAAGTATCAAATTGAACAGCCGCCTCGTGAAGGGTGACATGCTCCAGTGCAAGGTTGCGGGGGTGGGGTGAAAAAAATCCGAATTGTATAAATTATTGTGTGATCAAATTTTCTCTTGTACTCCGCACGGTGCTCATTTGGGACGGCGCGGGAACATAAATTTATGATTAATAAATTTATGCTAATTAGCCCACGTTTTTGCTCGAGCTAACAACGGGGTTCCGCTGTTTATTTTCCACGAACATTTTTATTTTTGAGGTCTTTATGGCGGTCAATCCGGTCCAGTGTTGGGGAGCGCGGGATGGCAAGAATTCCCCACATCCGAAAACAACCACCAACGGCCGCTTTTTGGTCCAATCGAGGCGAAGTTCAAGTGAATATGCATCAATCAACTGGGAACGGAAAGAATTTTTGCAACGCGTTCGATGGTGACTTGGCGAGGCCAGCTATCGTGAGGGAACTGGTCTCGCGATATTTGCAATTCATTATTTTTAACATTGTGTCAGCAATTGGTTGCCGGTTTTTGTGAGATGTTGACAATTGATTGAACGATGGTCGTTATGGAAACCACTCTGTGTTGGTTTTAAAGTAGTTCAAAATTGCGTTCAATTTTTGAACCAAATTTTAAAATCATATCTTATAAATTCATGATCAAATTAAATTTTCAAAAACATCCTTGAAACGTGTTCCATTGCAATTTTCTCTCCATACAACTTACAAATTCCCTCGGATAACCCCGTTTGACGCAGCACAATGGCACTACCGTTCCAGCATGGTCGGTCTCCCCTGACCACGTGGAATAATGCTAATGGACAAACTGTTCCGACAGTATGCTGCTGTGCAACGTGCAAGCAAAAATTCCTTCCAGTCTCAGAGTGGCCCGTCCTGTGTGTCAGGCGAAACAGGGATGCAGTAATTAAAATTAAATGCATATCATAATCAAGATATAAATTATTCAAATTTTGAATAACAGCGCATGCATTCACCTGGGAATGGGAAAGAAGGGTTGGCTGGTTGGTTGGCCGACATCACACACGACAGCCTCAGACTGGCAACATTCTGCTTAGGCAAAAAGTATCCCGGAAAGGATGCAAAATACATTTGCTGATACTGATCCTGGTGGCGTGCACTGCCCATGTTCGCATAAATGTCCCATATGCAAAAACAGCAAGCTGAGAAAAACGCATTTGAAGTTTGTCCCATACATAAGGCTACGTGTTTAGTTTTCACGAAAAAACTGGATTTCCTCCTGATTTCTAGAACAAAGTACTGGATGTTATAGGCTCTTTTGAAAGGGCACACAATTTTGAACCAAACTGCATCAATTGCTCAAAAACGATGAAAATGCATATGGGACATTTATGCGATCAGGGGCAGTGCAGTGCAACGTAAGGGACTTTGTTCGTTTCTCGAGAAAATGCATCGGATAACTGAACGCTTTATGTCTTTTCTACTTTTCTATATGTTAACGTGTAGTACATAGGAGACCGAGTGAAATCCACTAGAATGGTTCAAATGTCGACAGTCAGGATTGTAGAGTTGTTTCAGGGTGGACTTTCGACCGTAAAGATATGTTATAGCAAGAGTTGCCAAAATCACGCTTTTTTGAATCCATAGAAAGCTAACTTTAATTTCCCATTTCAAACTAAGTTCGTCAAGCATAGTATAAGGACCCTCGCCAGATCCATTTGCAGCAGCTTCGAACTCGAAGCCACACGATAACTCAACCGAGACAAAGCAAAGAACGTTTCATCTCAACCTGAAGTGATACCCTATACACAAGTCGTCCGCCCAAAAGAATTCGTACACTTCAGGAAGAAAATTTCACGCTCCACGGATGAACGGTTGAACTGAGAGTGCTCCTGCTGGATGTGAATACTCTGGCAAGTATTAGGAGCAATGAGCTGAGGCTATGCTTCTTGTATGTTTTCTCATGTGTACTCTGCATGAATCTCATTCAGAATGCATTCACCAAACGAGGTTCAATTCCTTGTTCCCCCTCTAGCGGACGAGAAAATACAAAAAAAAATCGAGAAAATCCTTGCCATGGAAAATACATTTTATTGAAATTTAAGCTAGCATGATGTAGCTCTGCACGATCCTGCTTCAATCATGGCCCGATGAATCCTGGGCCAATCCGTGATTCAAGTGCAAGTGGCTACGGTACAAATGAATAGCATATGGCAGATATATACGGACAGGGCACGGAATCCAATACCCAGCAGGAAACTTAGTTTGGCTTCTCTTCCTGCCAAAAAAAAAGAAAAAAAAACACATGCAGCAGAAACGCTGTAAATACACGACCCGCACCGAGAAGAGAACTGTATTCATAGCATCTTGATTTAAAGCTTCCTGCGAGCCATCCAATCTGGGCCCTCTTCTTTTGACCCCGTTGGGCTGCATTACAGGAAAGGGGAACCTGAGTGTATTGAATTGCATGAACTGCTTGGCACAGGTTTTTTTTTCGCTCTCGCTGGATAAAACATGATATCCTTTTCTCGGGGAAGATTGGCCTCGACTGCCTGAGGGTGGAGGAGGCAGATATTAGCTAGCGATACCACACACGAAAAGGATAATATTTAGGTTGGGTTTATGGACATGGAAATCTCGTCTTACAAATCTCCTGCGAGATTTGAAATTAGAGCATGAAAACTGGAAAATTTCTAAAAATTACAAGTAAGGCTGTTGCGCAAAATGTTGATGATGTTGATTGATCCTTAAAAAATAAAATACAGGGAGCCTAAAAATGTGATTTTGTAAAAACTCCTAAATTCTATTTGCAAAGTTGTAACCAACAGCAATCAAACGACAATCAAAACGAAACACGATTGGAAACTTTTTCTATCAATTGTATAGTGGCATCTAATAAATCGTGTTGGATGCAAGTGGTTTGATTTGTTGTTTATGCAACGAGTTGCAAAATTATTTTCACCTAATTTTGTTAAATCACCAAGTCTTATCATGCAACGGAATTGCAGAAAAACGGGTTTCTTTTTAATTTTTAAATAGCCATCAAATCTAGCACCCTTTTCGGAGGAGAGTTCGGCAGCCATGTTGGCATCGGTCGCGTTTTGCTTCGTCGGAAATAATTTTGACTATTTTGTGATGTTTTACGGTGTTTTAAGGCCAGATATATCGTTAATCTGGGAGATAGTGATGGGATCTACTGTGGGATAGTGAAGTTTTTGTAAAATTGTTTGTTTTATTGTGATTTTCGAGCGATTTATTTGCGGTTCTGTGTGAAAAATTGTTCGGCAGAATTTTTACTCTCCCAGAGTGAAGGTTTGAAGAGAAAGAGTGCTGTGTGTGTTTTTGGTACGACGATGACGGACGTGTGAATGTGAAGCAGGCATCTTCGAGGTGGATGCTGCTGCAGCGTCGTCATCATCATCATCATTCATCATTGACGACGTGACCTGCCAGGATTATGGTGTGCCCAAGTTTCCGGTGAGTTCGCTCCAGGTTGTTTGGGTCTGTGGCCCCTCTAAAACAGCCTACTGTTTTCCAAATGGAAATATGTTTGCCTCTCTTTATGTGAGTCCAGCTCCGAACTCCGAAGAGTGGCGCCCTGTTTCGTGAGTTTAACACGCGAGAGTTTGACAGATCGAAGAGAGCTTTAGAGTGTGAGTCACTCAATCTACCATTAACATAATGCGCAACGGTACTCACGGCACTGACATCTGACAGTGGTACAGGAACAGCGCAATATTGATCCCACATTATTTATTTACGGTTTTTGTTTTGCGCTTTCTGAGTCGCAGTCTTTCTAGCCACTTGATAGGACAGTTTTCGTCAATCGATTGAATGCTTGAATAACAGGATTTACTTTGTCCATCCGTAATCTTTACCCTTTTAAAATTTATAGTATATAATTTATTTCAATTTGCATACTGCTGAATAGCATTTCCATATGAAAGTTAAACGGGGCCACTACGATTATAAGCCAATTCGAGGCACTTTTATTGTATTTATTTTTGTTTGTTTAACTGTCATATGGGTTTGTTCAAAAATTACGTTCATGAATAGGGGGGGGGGGTCTGAGATTTGTAACAGCCCATATTAAGGTATACAAAAAGTGCGTGACAGGGGGGAGGGGGGGACTGAAATCCCGAAAATCTCTGGACGTAATATTTGAACAAACCCTATGGAACTGATTTATTATTAAATTATAGTTATTTATTTTACAACTTCCTGGACTACCCCTGATCGCATAAATGTCACATGTACATTTTAAAAGCTTTTGAGTTTTTGATGAAGTTCGGTTCAAAATCGCGTACTCTTTCAGAAAAACCTACAACATCCAGTACTTTGTTCTAGAAATCAGGAGGAAATCCAGTTTTTGGGTGAAAACTTAACACGTAACACGTGTGAGGGACAAACTTCAAACGTGTTTTTCTCAGCTTGTTGTTTTTGCATATGGGCATTTATGCGAACATGGACAGTGGAATCACTTTAAATGAACTGCTTATATGATTTTATTCATTCACTACATGATTTTATATTTTCATTTTATTCTTTATACAATTTTTCCATCCTTCCATCCTTCCAAGAATCATCTTGAAATTTATTGCTCATATGTATTTTTATATTCACTATATTTTACCTTATTTCCCATTTCATTCTTTACTCCATTCCTCTTCCTTTATCCTACCATTCCTCCATATCATATATGATCAAACTACATAAACTCATGACACTAACAAAATCAGCAATGGAACCATTGAAAGCATTGCGCTTTAAATTATATTATTTATTTTACAGCTTCCTGGAATCATCTTTAAACTTACTGCTTATATTTGTATATACAGTGGACTCTCTCGTTGTCGATATTAAAGGGACCGTCGGGAGTTGTCAAATTATAGAACGAAAAATCAAAGCAATCTATTTGAAGGGACTGAAAAATTTATTGACAGCTGGAGCAATATTGATATCGAGAAGATCGACAGCCAGAGAGTCCACTGTATCTATGTTTATCTGTACACCATATAATTTATTTATATTTCTATATAATTCCTTCTCCTATTTTCCTTTCCTTTTTCCTACTTTTCATAAACCCATGACACTTAAAAATCAGCAATAGAACCATTTGGAGTGATTGTGCTTAAAAAAATAGTTATTCATTTTACAGCTTCCTGGAATCATCTTTAATTTATTGCTTATATGTATTTATCTGTTCACTATATAATTTATTTTAATTTCTATATAATTCTTTACCCTATTCCTTTTTCTTATCATTCCCCCATACCATATATAATCGAATTGCGAAAACTCACGACACTTACAAAAATTGCACACACAAAACACACCACATCAAAACTGATCCGGAGCGTTTGGTACGGTATGTCCACGCATCCTTCCTCCCCTGTAGATTCTGTGAAATGTGATCCGTTCTCAGAATCCTCTCTGCGGTAAACACAACGCAGTAGGGCTGGCCGTTTTAATATTTGTATTACATTTTCGGGTGTTCTCGGATGTAATGCAATTATTAATATTGACAAGAAAAGTGCTTGGGGCGTAATCTAATCACAAGACTTTCCAGCATGCTTTCATCGGACTGGCTGCGTTTGTGTTAGATTAGATTAGATTAGATTAGATTTAAATAGCCATCAAATCTAGCACCCTTTTCATAAACAGTATTTTATGCAACAAGTTGCAAAAAGAAGTTATTTTCAGCACGAGTCGTACAATTATCCAACGAGGTATACCATTTTGCAATTCCGAAAAACGCTTTTTCAATGGAATTTTTTGTAAAAAAAATGAAAAATATCACTTTTCGATACTTGTGCTGAAAAGTTTATCTTTTCAGCACCCATTTCAGTGCTGAAAAGTCGAACTTTTTCAGCACTGGTATTGAAAGGAATAAATTTTCCATTTTGTCCATTCTGCTAAGAATGACAGGACAAGTAAGTAGTTTTACTACGGAATTGCAAAATAGTAGTTTATGCAACAAGTCACAAAAAGAGTTTTTAAATACCTGAGCTAAAAGTAAATTTGATGCACGAGAACAAAAAATACGAAAGTCCATACATTTTTGGCAGGTTGCAAAAATGAAACCATAACAACGTTTTTACCTAGGTATTTAAAAACGTGGGTTTTATAAAACACCTAGATGTTTGGGTGTCAAAAGATCGGAAATTGTATGCCCTTTTCGATGCCACATAGGTTGACTTGTGAATCGTGGACCGGTTCGGATGCTGGCGGATTTTCCGACGACGTAATTCCGGGTTGTTACGAATTTTCAACGAAAAATATATTCTATCGATACAAAGACGCCCGAAACGGTGTTATACCCACTCCAATATGTTTATTTAGCAATTCTATGGTAATACATTGACATATAGTTGAATTAAAAGTTTTCAAAATTAAGTTTCGATAAGTTTTATATAGAATTTCCAGAGTTTTATAAACTTTTATACTAAGTAGTTAGTAAACTTTATATTCAATCCCAATTATTTTTTTAATCAGTCAAGGACGCCTATTCGGAGTTGGGAGACTGGATTTATGGTGATTTGTCAACAAATAACTTTATTTATGTAAATTTTTCGAAAGGTGTACAAACTTTTTTTTTGCACCTTTTTTGATTTTTGTAATAGTATTTGTTATAGAACTTTTTATAGAAATCATCTTTTCATGAGCTTTATGTAGCAAAATGGTCGGCATGAGTTTCTGAACAAAACGTAGTACTAGGTTTATGTCAACATTAAATTGTTTTGATGTTTCATCACAATATGTGCATTAGGGTGTTCCAAATCCGGACTGTTTTGGGCCTCCCCGCTGAAATCAAAGATTGTCCCATCACTAGGCTAAATTCCAAATTTGAGCTCATTCTGACCTCCAATCGCTTAAAGTTTGTATGGGAAAAATCGTCAAAATGTATGGAGAAAAGCAACTGTTTTACTTTTTTACCTGTGGAAGGCGCTATAATTATCCGATTCTTACCATTTCTCAAATGTAGAACCTTCATTAAATTTAGAACAACTTTCCTGAAGACACCATATTTTTAGGATTTTTTTCCCGCGAAGTTATTAGCGCCCAAAACTGACCCTTTTTTGCGCGGCCAGCTGTAAGGGGCTACCTAACAACGATGTTTATTTCCAATTCGTACACGCACGTGCTCTCTCTCAGGTTCAAACTCTCTCACGAGCTTGCTCGCCTGCCTGCCTGCCTGCCTGTTTACCTACAAGCGCGCGCGCTGTTGCTCTGCTTGGACTTTTGTCGTCGTCGTCGTTTTCGTTTGCTATCCGCTGCGCTGCGTTCTTGGCATGTTTATTATCATTTTCAACTAAAATAGCAGGTTTGTTTTGAGATATATTTAGCATTTAAATTCTTAGATTATGTCAAAATTTAAAAAAAATAATTAATAAATTAATTAATTAATTTATCTGTTTTTGTTACAAGATATACCATGGAGTTTTTTGAGATAACGGGAATTTCTTTTAAAACTGGGGGGGGGATTTTTTAAAACTGAATCCAAATGAGTGGGAAAACAATGAAGAGTATCTTAAAGGAAGGCAGCAACAGAAAGATCTGAAGGTAATTAACGATTGTGCAGAAAGAGGTGTTTCCTTAATCGAAAAATTTACAGGTAAACTGACAAAAAATGAAGAACAGTTACAATATTTGTTGCAGGTGGTCGAGGAACACAGAAAGAAATTTCCAGAAAGTACAAAAAAATAATTTTAGAGAGTATGAATGAAAATTTGCAGCAATAAATGTATGCCTTGATTTGTATTGATTGTTAATAAAGTATATTTTTGTAAAAAAAATACTACCTAAAGGAGCAAAATTTGCATTACCTGAAGATTTTTTTTTAAATAATTGAACCATTATCATGTTTCTTAATATATATCTCAAAACAAACCTGCTATTTTAGTTGAAAATGATAATAAACATGCCAAGAACGCAGCGCAGCGGATAGCAAACGAAAACGACGACGACGACAAAAGTCCAAGCAGAGCAACAGTTCGCGCGCTTGTAGGTAAACAGGCAGGCAGGCAGGCAGGCGAGCAAGCTCGTGAGAGAGTTTGAACCTGAGAGAGAGCACGTGCGTGTACGAATTGGAAATAAACATCGTTGTTAGGTAGCCCCTTACAGCTGGCCGCGCAAAAAGGGTCAGTTTTGGGCGCTAATAACTTCGCGGGAAAAAATCCTAAAAATATGGTGTCTTCGGGAAAGTTGTTCTAAATTTAATGAAGGTTCTACATTTGAGAAATGGTAAGAATCGGATAATTATGGCGCTTGCCACAGGTCAAAAAGTAAAACAGTAGCTTTTCTCCATACATTTTGACGATTTTTCCCATACAAACTTTAAGCGATTGGAGGGAGGGGTTCCCGTGGTCAGAATGAGCTCAAATTTGGAATTTAGCCTAGTGATGGGACAATCTTTGATTTCAGGGGGTAGCCCCAAAAAAGTCCGGATTTGGACCACCCTAATGTGCATTGTGCCCAAGGGGTGTAAATACTTTTTTTACATACTGTACATTTTATTTTTTTGCAACAAATCCCTTTGATCAGAATTAAAGGTCGAATGTCCATCCATTTAGTCAATGAATCGTTTAAATCATTTTTTTTAAGTATTGCTTTTCCAAACAAGTGCCGAAAAGTTCAACTTTTCAGCATCCATTTTAGTGCAAAAAGTAGAAGTTTTCAGCATTTGTTTTGAAAAGTGTTACTGTTCGATTTAGATATTTTAGGTAGAGAAAAGTAGGCTGTTTCGTTGTCTAGAATGACAGGAAAAGTAAGAAGTTTCACGACGGAATTGCAAAAACATTATTGCAACGATCAATGACTACTAGGTTTGAATAGACTATTATATGGAATGGAAAACAAATACGTTTCTTTTACTTAAAAAATATTCAAACTTTGTTTCCGGAATCGCTAAAATTGTTGTATGGAACTCGGTGCAAAATTAGATTTTTTCAGCACTCGACGACTTGTGCTGAAACAATCTACTTTTTGCACTTTATTGCATAAACTACTATTTTAGGTTCTTTAGAAATAGTTTTTGGTGCCGTGCAATTTTGATGATTGTGATTGGCATGTCGAACTTAGATTTTCAAAATGCCACAGGCTTCTTAGTGATCTTGCCTCCAACATTATAGGACTATTAATGAAACATTTTGGAACAGTTTATTGTAGAATTTCATAAGTATATCTAATGAAAACTAAAAATCTCTTTATTTACAATTAAAACAACTTTATTTTACTTAAATTTCATTGTTAATAGCAAACAAAGACAGACAGTCTTCCTATAAGAATTAAATAGTTTCAAATTTTTAAAAGAAGTAATTGTTATGAAAATCAAATAGTTTAAAATTTAAAAAATATATATATATAAATTAAGTAACGATTTTGTTTTCAATCCAACTTTTTCTCACAATGTGCCATGCCAACAAAGGCAACAAAACCTTATGATTTATTCTAACATAATCTCCTAACTTTATCAAAATTCGTAACTGACATTTCAACTCAAAAAAAGATTTCTCGACGAGGATGGGATTCGAACCCACGCGTGCAGAGCACATTGGATTAGCAGTCCAACGCCTTAACCACTCGGCCACCTCGTCGCATGTGTTTGTGAGTTGCCAACTGCCAACCACCAGCTGTGGCGTGTAGCAATGCAATAAAAAAAAAGATACAACCCAAACAAATCGACATCGTTTACTTCAAATCCAACTGTTGTAAGCAAATGTCCCTTGGGAAGAACAGAAAGCAAACGGAAAGTTCATCGTCTCCTTAAGTAAACACTTGAGCACAACACACACACAAACACACACCGTGCGACATAATAAACCATTTTCGAGAGAACATCGTTATCACATTTCGCTTTTCATTATTGATTCTCTGTTTGCACAGTTTTGTGTGTTTGCTCCGACGACGAAGCCGCCGACTGACGATGTCGGTCCTCATTCCATGCATTTGCCACTGTTGTTGGGTTTCAAAGGACTCTGCCGATGAACAACTCATCGCAGTGATGGGAATTTAAAGCCGACTTTGAAGCGAAGAGACTTGTCGACGATGCAAATTTGACGATAGTATTGACGTTCTTCGTTTTCTCCCCTTGCCCGTCTCCCAAACTTGGTTTCGTTTCAAGTATTTTGAAAATTAGCTCGAAGAGGCATCTAATGAAAATCTTATCTCTTTGCTCGTTTCAGATCAAATATATTGCCAAATCGAAACCCTTGACGAGCTGAAACTTGCGGTAGGTGGCTCTTGGGGAAAACCTTTGCAAACATAACCTAAAAGTTTATATCTAATGCTCATAACGCGAAAAAGAGAAAGAGAGCGAGAGACATAGCATAATAGGAATAAAAAATTTTACGATCCTAGTGCAAAAACCAATTTCATTCTGCTAGGCAACTCCCTCCTGCGAGAGGTGCAACACCCCTCTGGAGATATTTAATGCCAGGGCAGAAACTCATCAAAAGAGCGAAGCGAAAAAGAACAAAAAGGAAGTTGCCTTGGCTGTGATTTAATGCTATCAAAATATTATGATTTAATTTGAGAGCACAACATCAAAGCAAAATGTACGATAGACTCATACCTTTTGAATCGTCGTCGCCGTCGCACCGGAAGTGGAAAATAGAGATAAAAGGAGCGCAAACGGGTGGTCCGCTCCTTTGGGAGCATTTCGAAGCACTATCAGAGATGAATCGATTTTGGAAATGCTTTGAAAGTATAAATTATAAATAAAGCTACACAATCGCCTTTGAAACTTGGGTGGAAAATAGATGAAACGCCAGATTTAAACCCGCATTTCATCGTTGATGTGCTTAACAAACATATTTTTAGTTTTCTTGTTGGAAGAATCTCTATAATAATCTATAAAAAGGTATAACCCAAGGGTTCCCAACGTCCGGGTCAATCCGACCTCAAAAATTGTTCATTTACAGGTCCTTTAAGAAAAAATAACAATAAATTTATTTGTTTTAATCCCTTTTTTTAATTTAATTGTCAAAAAAAAATAAAGGTCTAAAGGTAAGCAACATTTGACCGCTCAAGAAGCCCAGTTTGATAAAAATTTGGAAAGCCAAAACAAAATTGAATGCGAGGCTGAGATACATTATGGCGTCTGAAATACATATTTTGCGTCCACGCCAAGTTGTTGGTGTTGAACTCAACAAAAAAGGAAATAGTTACGCCCAAAATAGCACAAAACCATTCAAAATAAAAAGTTATCTCTTTAAATTCATTTCATTTATTTCGTTGGTGAAGCATTACTTGTGTGAAGTTACTATCCTTAGCTGAGATGTGGACTACCTTTTAACAGCTGATTATTTCAAAGTTGGGAACAGAGTTTTCGGGTGCTTTAAGAATCGAGTAAATCTACTGAAGATAAAACCTTAGAACATAATCTTCGAATTAGGTCTCTTTAAATTGAATTTCCTATGCTGGTTTCTTTATTTTTGTAACATACTAACATATTTTAAGGCATGAATACCTTTGAACAAAACATTTTTCAAAGTGTTATAAAAGTTTTATATTTTATGTAAAGTATTGAAAATATACAATCTTCATTTTTAAGAGACAAAATTAAAACATGCAATCCTAATACATGTAGTATTCCTCGGTACACTCAAACCCCGATGGTTTGACACCAACTGTTGTCAAACAAACGGGGTCACTTTGAAAAAAAATTAAAAAAGGTTTTCGAAAAAAAATAAGATTGAAATATAGTTTTTTAAATTCCGCCAAAAGAATCACTTTTCTAATTTCTCTGCCAATTGGCTCAATTGGCTGCCTCGATTAGAGAACGCTAAATGGCAGTAGTAATAAGTATTATAGCATAAGGTGTGAGTTTTATATTAGAGTAAAATATTTTATATTAAAATTTAAACAACAACCATAAAGATAATAAAATAACAGTCATAGTGCGGAACACCAGTTTGTATGGAATGGACTCATTTCGGGAAATTTAATTTCATAGTAGCAATTTCGATGCAATGTGCTATCCAGTATCCAGTATGTGCTACCCAGTATATATTCTGAAAAGCAAGCATATTGCAACGAAATTGCTACTACGAAATTAAATTTCCCGAAATGAGCCCATTCCATACAAACTGGTGTTCCGCAGGGAATGCTTCCGAAAAACAACCACAATTCCAATGGAAAATTAACTTAATAAAGTAAGGCCCACCCCACCCAAAAAAAACTTTTATTGTTTTTCATCCCATTTCACAACAAACGACCAAACTCTCGGAAACCCCTCCTCACACGCGCTGCATACAAGTTTTTTGAAAAACTTTTCATTCCATTGACGAACATTGCCCCCGTCGTTCAGCAAATTCTGCTGGGGTGTATACTTTCACCACCGCAAGTGTGCGAAACGAGAAGAAATGGCCAGGAATGCTTTGGAATTTTCCATAAAACTCATAAAACTACATATAAGTGGCCATATTTCCCCTTCCCACCACCCTTTGCGGGCTTCGAGAGGACTCGGTGTTCCAGGAACCGTGCAACCGCATCGCTGCCAGCCAGCATCACTCTTCCGAGAACCGAGCTCTCGCAGTGCTCTTTTTATAAGTGGAAACGGAAGCGAGCGGAAGCTACGAGTTGGTGGTAGCTTCCTTCCAATGGCCCACACCCGCTCCCGTCTTTCCAAGTAAGTGGTGGAACTTACCAGAGCAAAATGGAAAAATTCAATAAAGTCTGCTCACGTAAAACTTTCCCCAACAGTTACGACTCCTCCTGGCGTTGGGAAAGCTGCTCCCCAGAATTTGTCATGGAACCGGCCTCCTCCGCAAGTAGGTAGAAGCCATTTTCACACACCAGGCAAATTCTTGAGGTTGAAATTTATGCTTCACAGTCTACCTCCTCCTGATGGGTGGTAAGGGTGTGTCAACAATCACGATTACGTAAAACACTGCAAGCTTCTTTGCATTTGCTCATTGAAACTCAACCGACAAATGACTTCCAACGAAGGGCAACATTTTTCATATAATTCAGTGGTGGTCGGAGCCTGACTGAAATAATGCTTATTCAGGGAATTTCTTTCTGAATGCAATATTGAAGCCGCAATTGTGTCATAAGCTTCTTTACGACATGAAAGCATTCAAAAGTATTTTTAGCTATTCCAGTGAAATATGTATCACAAAAACGCCATACCCAACGTACTGTTATAAATTCATCCCTCCACAATTTGATGTTTTGTAACTTTTCAGTTGAAGATCGAAAAATTACACAAATGAAGTGAGCATTTCAGTTTTTTACAATATGGGTAACAAATGATCGGAAATTATTCAAACATTTCAATAATCATAATATTTTTGGGAAATAAAATTTTTTCACAAAACTACGTATTTTTGAAAAATATTACATTTTTATAGGTAAAAAAAAGAGAATCCGATAAAAATATTTTCGGACACAGGCTCTTTGGTCCCGAGACCTTCAAAACAGCATTTTAGGCTAGATATTTGAAACTTCTAACTATTTCTCCATAAAAGCCTTTCTTTATCTTTTGAAAAATGTGGTTTTTGCGCAAATCGACGAAAATGGCTATTTTTCGGACCACCCTAACACAGCGTAGGTCGAGAACAGAACACTGATGAAGTCTGCAAGTAGTATACAAAATACGTATCTGTCAAGATATTAAAATATATCGTCGCCGTCGTGCTAACTTGACGCACGTGCATTTTGGGCCAAATTGAGTTGGAAGTTTAGAGTTGTGCAGCTAATAATGCCTCACCTTTTGACCTTTACAGATCCCAAAAATTCGATTTCAATCCTGAGATATTCAATAAAAACAAAAAAAACTCCGTGCATTGTTGTCGCTCTTCATATGAAAGAAGTTTCAATCATGTCGTGCTATCTTGTCACTCCCTGAAAATTGATGTAAGTGCGACAACTGGCCAAAGGGAATTCAGATCAGAACGCGTTAGACGCACGTACAAGTTAGACTACCGTAAACATTTGTATTTATAACCCGGAACTCCAGCAACTAACTTCAACCAAACTTCGCCAAACAAAACTTGTTTGTTATTGTTTACATTGCGTGCTCTAGTTTTTGTTTATTCAAGGTCAAATATTAAAATGCGTTTTTCTCGGAACGTCGAAATGGTGGTTGCGTTAAGATAGCACGACAGCGTCGATATATCGGAATTAAAAGGAACAACTCGTCTCTTTGTATTCATAGTAATGCATTCTGCTAAAACGTTTAACCAAACCACAATAAAATTTTGTTTTGAAAATGCTCAAAATGTACACAAAACTACGTATTTTTGAAAAACTATTTAACATTATAGATTTTAAAATAGGGGTATCAATTGATTGTGAATTTTGCATACATTCCGATACTAATAATATGAATTTAAATATTCTAAGTTTACACAAAACTACGTATTTTCCAGAAAAGACTCAGTTTTGAGAAAATTATTAGTATTTAAAAAAATATCATTGCTATCAAAATGTATGAAAATTTCCGATCATTTTTCATTCATCAGTCATCATTTGATACCCATATTGTTAAAATCGGAAATTTTTAGTATTTTTTTCGAAAATACGTAGTTTTGTGATTTTTTTTAGAACATCACCTAAAATATTATTTCTATCAAAATGTATGAAAAATCCAAATCATCTGACAGCCATATTATAAAGAAATGAAATTTTAATTATTTTTTTCGAAAATACGTACTTTTGTGAAAATTATAAGTATTTATAAAAATGGGTTATTACTTTCGAAATGTTTGAAAAAAATCCCCATCATGTGATACCCATGTTGTAAAGAAAAAAATATTGATTTTTTTCAAAAATACGTAGTTTCCTTGAACAATGTCATTAAACTCTGTCCGAACATTGTCCTCGTAAATTTACATCCTCTGCGCTTGGACAAAAGCCTCCCCAAATTGACAAACAGAGCAAAGCACAAAACGTCTCTAAATTGGTATGCAGTGCACTAAACTATGCACGTTTCGTTCGCTTTGCAAGGCAATCTTCAAACAACCGTGTTGATGTTGCTGCTGCTGGTTCCCAGAAGAATCCGACGTCGTCATCCGTTGATCGTATTCGCAAAAGTTCACTCCTCGGCCAGACACGTCCCGCACACTGAATTAATGTAATTTAGCATTTTGTAGATTTTACACTTTATTGCCTTCGCCTCCTTTCCTATAGGACGGATGGATGGCGATGCTCTGGGGCCAGGGCAGCTGTTCCGTTCCTAGAGCTTGGTCCCGTTTTGACCATTACTTTTACGTTGGGGGCCATAAAATTCATTCCCGGGGTTTTGTGCAAGGGAGTGTCCTCACCACGCCACGGCTCTCAAAAGGTCCCCCCAACCCTCCCATCCCGGGCAGAAGAACTTCACAGAACTATACAGAACGTTGGCACCGAAGCACACGAGTATCATTCAAGTGAAACACTTCGGAACAATTTAGTGTGCGCTCCAGAGAAGAAGTGTACGGCGCATTGCCGGCAGCACTTTTGCCAACATTTCCGTGTGACTCAGTACTTAAAAATACGGGGGTGGGAAAGAAATTTTCATCGCCCGAGGGAGGAATTTTACGGTCGGAATTTGGCGGTATTAAAATCTTGCAAAAGTACTTCCTCAGCAGTTCGGGGGATTAAAGTAGCAAAAGTTGCCCCATTTGTGTCTGTTCCTCCCGCGGGAGGAAGGACGCGATGCTGGCAGTCGTAAGCATACTCACACCAAGTTTGCACCCACCCTGGTGAGGGCAGTGGACAGTGATGTTATGTTTTGAAACATACGGTTAAAATCGATTTAAAGGACTTCAAGTGAAACATTCTTTAATAACTGTCATTTAACAATTAAATAGGTGAAAATTCCGATAAATTAAAAATAAATATTAATGAAGATTTTTATTTTTTTTTCGTAAAATAAGACAAAATCTATTTATTGTGACCAATAAATAACTATCAATTCATAAGAATAGATTAAACTAAAATTTAGGTTCTGCATTTTGTGGTGCCAGCTTAGATTAACATTAACGAATCCGAAGACCTTTTCTGTTCATCATTTATGAGAATGCATTTAATTTTCATCTAAAAAGTTATTTTACTCTCAACCATTTCTAATTACTTATATGGGCAAAATTGTGCGTTTCTTCAAAATCAACTTTTCATTGTATTTTTTTATTTGAATGAAACCTTGTCAAAACATTCCCTGATGTAAAATAAATAAAATAAATACAGCAATGGCGTTCTCGATTGCGAGATTCCTTCTCGAAACTAGGTGTCCGAAGGCTTGTTTGTTGAGGCAATTGCAAACCTCTTTTTACACCTAAGCTTCCATCCACCCCGGTATTAAAACTGACGACCTTTGGATGGTGAGTCCAACTGCCTACCAGCGACTCCACCGAGACAGGACGACTCCTAACACCTGGACTGAGCTAACCACCTAACCTCTAGGTTAGACCGGGGCCAACATTTACTTCCCCATTCGACGGAAAGCGTGATCAGACAAAGCTCGTCTCGAAAAATGCCATCGGGACCTTCTGGGATCGAACCCAAGCCGAGTGGGTGAGAGGCAACCACGCTTACTCCTACACCACGGGTCCCGACATTCCTTTACGTCTTAAAAGCCAATTTGCATCATTAGTTTTTACATACAAGGGTCCATACAATGTTGCGGGTTGTTCATACAGAATGTGCGTGTTAATATCTTGATTATATTGATAAGGGATTTTCTGATCGTTTTGGTTTCTTCGACAAAGTTTTAGGTTATGATTAACACCTAAACTCTCAAGGAAATTCCCCCTTTTTCTCGAGCTTGGTAGTTTGATGTTAAGACTTTTCAGAAAAAGTAGACAAAATTCCTGATTTATCTATTAGACTTTATACCACTAAAGAATGGAATCCAAAAATATGTATGTTTTGTTTTTCGAGATTTGTTGACCTGTTTTATGGGATTGAAATAGGCATCTTTGGCTCCAGCTTTTGAGATGCTGCAAAATCTGGTACCGTAAAACGACTTTGATAGCCGGGGTGACTTTGATAGGTTTGCGATTTTTCCGCAAAATGAAGAGTACAATTAAAATACGTAAGGAATGGTTTAGAATCATACTTACCGTGGTAGAGAAGTGTTCAAAGTACCTAAAGAAGAACTTTTCATAAAAAAATGAAAAGTTTAAATAGTTAGTAAACTATAACTAAGAAAATGTTGATGAAAGTCATTATTTAAAACTTCTCGGAGTGTCATGATTTTCTCAATGAACATTATTTTGAATCGGAAAACGGAATGCATTTAAGGATTCTTTGGACAATTTTCCACTAGGAGAAGGTAAAATAAGTTTTTAAGTAATAAATAATATGTGTTTTTAATACACAATTAAAAAAAATCTCCAAATTTATAGGCAATCTCAGTTGAACAAATTTCATGTAAAATGTGAAAACTTGTGATTCATGCTTCGAATTCAGTATAAAATGCAATATAAATCGATAATTTTATAAACAAAACTAGTTTTTACAAATTTCAGGTAAAGTTCTGACTTTTTAACAATTTTACCCAAAATTTATATGTTTTTTGTTAAAAAGCTTATAAACTTAGTTAACTAAATATAAACATTGATTTTTTTTCTTAAAAACTATATCAGCTACTTTAGTGATGGTACATTTAACGTACAAATAAAGTTTGAACATCTTAAATATGATTTTGACAAGAAAAACTATGACTATCAAAGTCACCCCGGAATTTAAACTAAGAATTTTTTACGTAACTATTTTTCTAAACACTTTTCCAAATTTTTTTTCCAAAATAGTGCATGGACTTTGTGTGGCCTACCCAAGTACATGTTTTAAAAATATAAAAATAATAATAATCTTGAGTAATAATAATCTTGAGAAAAATTTTTTACAAAAACAAATTGAAATTCTATCAAAGTCACCCCGGTTTACGGTACTGAAATTATTGTAAATTGTGAATTTTGGAGAAAAAAAATCAAAAATATTGTCAAATCAAATTTCTAAACCATTTTTAAATACAACATTAAATTTGCCGTCGAACATGATTTTATCGTGATATCGCTAGTTGAAAAATAAAGGGCTTAATAGATACTGAAAAAAACATTTCTCACAATATTTAGACCGAGGCTGTATCTCATCAACCAGCAATCCGATCAACGATGTCCGAAAAAAAAAATGGAAATTTCATTAACTTTTGGAAATGTAAATAATCAAGGAACTGAACACTATTAAAAAAAATACCTGTTACTTGAAAATAGAGCATTTCATAAAAAAATAAAGGCATTTTGATTGCAGTTTTGCAACTAAAATATTTTTTGAAATTTTGATGGCCTTCTTTAGTGGCCTAAAACATATTAATAAAAAAAAATCCCGATTCATATTAAAGGAATTTAACTTTGAGTGATTAAATGTCAATACCAAATTATTACCAATATATTATGTTGTAAAAAGGGGCTTGGGATTTTCTTTCAAACATCAAAAAATAATTCATTCGTGGGCTTAAGCCTCTTAAGTAATTTTTAATTTGAAGTGTTTTTTTTAATTGAGTTATACGATACTTCTTAATCTTTTCCCATACACGCAGAGTAAAAGTACAGTGTGTCTCCATGAAAATATAAAAAAATTAAATAAAAAAAAACTTTAAATAGATAAAATAAATAGGGGAAAGTGGGGCAAGTGTAACAAGCTAAGGAAATGCTCGTTATAACCCATCAAAAACGTTAAAAAATCTGTCGGATTTTTTATAATCATCTTATTCTAGGTCTTGACTAAGACTTTGATAGAACAAGTTTTTAAAAAATCCTATTTTTCAATGTAAAAAATTGATTTTAAAAATTTTGATTTTCCGTACGTTCTTCTCAACTAGTGGGGCAAGACGAACAACCCGTTGGGGCAAGAGGAACAATGCATAAAACAACATGTTAATTTGCTAACAATTGAACTGTTATCACTTAGATACATCAGATTAGAATGTATTTGAAACGTTTCTTTCATTTTTAGATTAAATAATAATATTTTACTAAAAATTTGATCGTTTTTACAAAAAAAATATTACTTAGATGAAAAAAAATGAAATTTTCATAATATCACTATATTTTGCATGGACAATTTTTTTAATCAATTGTTTATCAGTTTTTAAGTACTTAAATGTATTTATTTCCCAATAAAATATGTTGTTGCAGCAATTCGTTTTTTTTCCATACTAAAAATCCATATGGTACACTTGCCCCACCCGAACAAGATTTAAAAAAAAAAAGCTCTCTACAAAAATAACTAAATGTAAAATCATACTTTATAATAGGTTCAAGTCATTGGTATTGACACTACTAATCTAGGAAAAATAGCATTTTGATCAAATGAGCCTTAAAACGAACCCTAAGCTTTATTTTGTACTTTCCAAATATTATAAGAAAACAAAGGTTTTGAAAAAACTTCACTAAATCTTATGTCCCTTGGCGTTTACGTTGTTTTGGCGGTTATGTGGTAGTAGAATCAGCTAATTGCATTGCTAGCAACAATTCCTCATACTGGAAATAATCAAAATTGTAAAAATTACGGCCGTAATAGCGATTGTTCCTCTTGCCCCATATGGTCGTCTTGCCCCACCTTCCCCTAACGGAGTTCCGATTCTGAATTTGAACCACTTTCCGGTAGATCGTATGTCTACCTAGTCATCCAATCAAGTGAATGAAGTTTTTTAAGTGGGAACTCAGTCATCTTTGAGAGCAAATCAATCACTTTTTTGATTAAACCAATCTAATGAGTAGTCTTATGAGAGCCAAAATGAGCCTCATTGCTACATTATTAAGGGTACATAGCAACCTTGTAGTCTTCTTATTCGAAAATTGTTGAACTTACGGACTCAATACCGAAATAATTTGATTATATAAAAAACTAGCTTAATCCACCTATTTGGTTGAAGCCTTCCTCACTTTTTACCAACAGTGGGTGATATGATGGGTTTGGATACAAGTTTCATCTATTCCGGAATAAAAAAGTACACAAATATCACTTAAGTGGCCATTTCGCAAGGCAAGGTTGCCAGAGCTTCAATATTTTGGACTTGTTGGAAAGGTCTTTCGATTACCTAACCAAGGATGGGTCGGACCATGGATGCGGACAACGTTTACATACACTTAAGTGAGATCCGGCTTCAAAAAAGTTCACACAATGGTCACTTAAGTGGTCATAACTCGAGGCAGGGTTGCCAGATCTTCAATGTTTTGAACTCGCTGGAAAGGTCTTTCGATTAACTATCCATCAATGGGACAGCGTTTACATACATTTAAATGAGATTTAGATGTGGATTATATAGATTAAGATTTAGATAAAGAATTTTGGGACTATTTTACCTTCATATTTTCAACGTATCAAACTCCTAAGAGTAATACAACATTTTATTCATGGGAAAACAATAAAGAAGTTGATTGATAATAATCAGACTGGTGGCAATATATAGGGTTAACGTTCCGCAAACTGGTTGCGCAAAATAAGGTATACAGGCCATTTATGGGTAAATTTTAAAATAAGTTTTTGAAAAAATATTGCCTGGTTTAATTTTTGTTCGTACAGCCTAGTGGTAACGTTTCCGGCTTATAAGTGAAAGTTCGGTAGTAAAATTCCTGGTTTGGATCAACACAATTGGTGATCGTTTCCTTTCTGGATTCAATTTCTTACTAAAGAAAACGAAGTGTATCGTATCCTTTAGAAGGCATTGTTGACATTGGTGTGTATCATATTAAACATGCAAACATGATACACGGGAACGGCTTTTTTTACTAACATGTTTTCATTTATAAGTTATTTCCCTGTAGAAACTCAAGTGTCTTCATCTGCAAAAAGGCTGGATGATATTTTATTTTATTTATTCGCTTATTTTTCAAAAAGCATATTAAAATTTATTGATTAAATTTTCTTTTTATAACTTTACACAAAAAAAAACTTTCCTCAATTGCACATATTTTGACACTTTTACCCTATATTAAGCGTCGCAAGGGTAATGCGACCAAAAAGTGGGGTCTGCGGTCCAGCCAATGTGAGTATCGCGGTCCATGCATACGATTTGACAATCTGTCGCGGTCCATGCATACGATTTGACAATCTTGCCATCAGGTTGGTAAAAATGCAACTAAATACAGTGAATCAAATATTTGTCCGTACCCCCCCGTACGGAAAATGTTTGTGATATAAAAGTTCATAAAATACGACCAAAGTACCATGTTTTATACATCAATCGACGCGGCAGAATGTCCTCTTTAAGACACTGTCATTGGATTTGCAAAAAACTTTTTCTTAAAAAATACAAAAATAGTTTACTGAAAATAGTCAAAAAAAGAGGTCAAATAATTGTCCGTACCCCTAATAAAAGTACAAAATCTGATCGATTTAAGTGAATTCATTTATGAAATGTTGTTTCTGTGTCAAATACTAGTACCTCTAGCCAGTTTGTGACAACTTTGAACTTCTGATAACTTTGTTAAGTTAGTTTATATTAAAAATTGGTTTAAATTTAGTTTTTTTATGTAAAACTTATCAAAACATTAGTTTATAAACAACTATTTTTATAAAATTGCTATTTTATGTTGTAAGAGTCTCTATTGAACAAGTTTTAACAATATTTGTTCGAAATATACATTGTTTTCATCTTTTTATTGACATTTTTCGACCAAAAATACTGTTTCGGAACAATACCGTTAAACAATCCGGATTGTCCCGGAACCGGTTTAACCCCTCGGAGGGAAATTTTGTGGTGGTCAGATAGAGGACAAAAAAACCCACCTCTTGCAATTTGAAGCATCCAATTTCGTCCACTACAGCCCGATTACGAGTCCCTAGACTGAAATTTGAAATTTTCACTTTCCGTGCTGAGAATTTCTGTACCGGCCTGGGTCAGAATGTTTTGCTTGGGGAATTTGAAAATTTCAAATTTCAGACTAGGGACTCGTAATCGGGCTGTAGTGGACGAAATTGGATGCTTCAAATTGCAAGAGGTGGGTTTTTTTGTCCTCTATCTGACCACCACAAAATTTCCCTCCGAGGGGTTAAACCGGTTCCGGGACAATCCGGATTGTTTAACGGTATTGTTCCGAAACAGTATTTTTGGTCGAAAAATGTCAATAAAAAAGATGAAAACAATGTATATTTCGAACAAATATTGTTAAAACTTGTTCAATAGAGACTCTTACAACATAAAATAGCAATTTTATAAAAATAGTTGTTTATAAACTAATGTTTTGATAAGTTTTACATAAAAAAACTAAATTTAAACCAATTTTTAATATAAACTAACTTAACAAAGTTATCAGAAGTTCAAAGTTGTCACAAACTGGCTAGAGGTACTAGTATTTGACACAGAAACAACATTTCATAAATGAATTCACTTAAATCGATCAGATTTTGTACTTTTATTAGGGGTACGGACAATTATTTGACCTCTTTTTTTGACTATTTTCAGTAAACTATTTTTGTATTTTTTAAGAAAAAGTTTTTTGCAAATCCAATGACAGTGTCTTAAAGAGGACATTCTGCCGCGTCGATTGATGTATAAAACATGGTACTTTGGTCGTATTTTATGAACTTTTATATCACAAACATTTTCCGTATGGGGGGGTACGGACAAATATTTGACTCACTGTACAATATCGACGTTTTTTTTAATCTTACACTTTTTGACGTTCCAAAAAAAGGCATTTTAATGTTTGGCCTTGAATAAAAAGTAGAGCACGCAATGTAAACAATAACAAACACGTTTTATTTGGCTGAGCGTTTTGTGCATTGTCCGAGTCCCGAGTTATAATTAAAAATGTTGACAGTAGTCGGACAAGTGCGTGTGTCAAACTGCTTCTGACTAAATTCCCTTTGGTTAGTTGTCGCACTTGCAGCAATTTTCAGGGTGTGTCAGATAACACGATCAGATCGAAACTTCTTTCATATGAAAAGTGACAACAATCCACGGAGTTTTCCGCTTTTTATTGAATGTCTCAGGATTGAAATCAAATTTTGGGGATCTGTAAAAGTCAAAAGGTGAGGCATTGAGAGCTGCACAAAATGGCGTTCTTAACTCAATTTGATCCAAAATCGACGTGCGAACAGATAGCACGATCACGACGAAATGACGTCCTTAACTCAATTTTTGCATTTGCAAGATTTGTCCCCCAGCAAAAAGAACGCAGTGTGCAAGATCCACATCTACAGCTTCTGGACTACCCACTCCACTGATGCGACTGCTGGCTGCTGGTCCTCTGAAATGGACCCAAACCAAGGGACAAAGCTCTTGGCTCCGCTGGTTAAAAGTCCACAAATTTATTTCGCTCTCGTAACCGACTGTAAAAACGCCCCTCATTAAAATGCAGAAAATATGATTATTGCCGAATAAATGAAACGTGTCCAAAGGCTCCGTCGGTTTCTTCTCGGCGCAGCTCGAAAATCAAACCAAAAAATATTTCGTCAACAAAAATCTGCATGAAAACCTTAGGGGTTTGCAAAACAACAACGAAAAACTGCATGAAATCTGCCTAACTGCCTGAAAATCAACAGTTTTTCATCACAGCTACTCGAAATCCTTGATGTTTTGTTTCAGAAACATTAGTTTTTAGGCTGGCGCGGAGAAGAACAAGATGCCCCGTCGCCGGCGAGATGGCCATTTTTCTTTGAATCGGCAATAATCATCGTTTTTATTTCCAGTGCACGCGATGCTTACTCTCAATCTCCCTCTTTGGAGACCATAGCGCTGCCGTACACCCAGAGTTCCACAGCAAAACCACCACAGATCGTTGAGGGTTCTGGTCATAGAAGGTCCCCCCCTCCGGTTGGTCGTCGGAATGTGCTCCGCACGGATGCGGACTACTGCCACTGCGGCTGCAGGCAAAAATATTATAATCTCCGGTCTGTGCATGGCACACTGCGAAGTCCGGCCTTGGATTCGGCCAGCCAGAGATGAACGATGAAGTTGAATATTTGTACGAATAGTTTTCGGGCCAACGGAACAGAATGCACGGAGAGAGAGAGAGAGAGTGCATTTAATTTCGTGGATGCTTTTTGCATAGCTAATAAATACTGTTTTAATTTATTCGCAGCCGGAGGTCTTCCTAGGGATTATCTGTAATATTTTCATGAGATGCTTTTGCATTCTGGATCATGGAATAAACTGCTACAGACGGAACTTTTTCTGCTCAATTAATGATTCTCACGTTTTAAAGAGCAAAATTTCTTTTGCATTTACTCAATCGATGTAGCAAATTCATGCACGTAAATTAAAGAAACAAGAATTTTCTACTCACGGAGACTCTAAATAAAATGTCACGTTACCAACCATCTGATGCCAAGCCGTTCCAACTAATCCAATTACCATCTGAGCGTGCTTATCCCCAACTCCGTCAGTAATCAACCGCCGAGTGACGCATCGCAAGCCCCATCAGCTGGTCATCGTCGTCAAGGAATTGCCGTCAATCGACCTCCGATCCGTCGGAGCAGATTAGACAGCGTCAACGACCATACGATTGCGTGAGTCGTCTTCGTCGTCGCCTTCGTTGAGTTCATCACCGCCGGCCGATAAGCCCGGGCGAGGAAACCCCGGCCAGCGATTACTCGGTCGTCATTCATTAGAGTAAACACCGCTTCCATGCCACGAGGTGTGTGTGTAGTTGAGTAACACGCCTTTCAGTAATGAAAATAACAAAAAAAAAGTGATAGGAAACGTATTCTATAGCCTCCCGGTCTTAGCTTATCTCCGTTTGTTGTGGCTTGATGGTGACCAATTCCAACCCCGAAGCCATCGCTAAGTCGAGGGTATCAACCAGCGGTATCGCTAATCCGTCATTTAGTATACGACTAAGGATTAGTGAGTGCTGGCGTGTGGATTTAACGTCGGCGCAGGGTGACGCAAACCTTGTGAAATTGTGTGACCTTTAGCACCCATTTGAAATGACGGGGCAAGTTTGCACTTTTCTGGAATATGACTTTATTTTAGGCTTATCAGTTCGTTGGGGTTAGGGTTGGTTTTTAAAGTTAGGGGATAGTGGTTAGACTAGACCCCCCTTTTTTGCATCGCACATTTAGATAGCTCTATCAATTTATCACAAAACTGCATGAACTTTTTGCATGATTTAAAAGCTGACACTTTGTTTGGCTGATAAAGGTATTTGATCAGAAAAGTTCTTTGATCATGCCAAGCCTTTGAAAAATAATTTAAACCGGCATTTTCCAAATATTAGAGGTAACTTGATCCTCCAATCAACATTTTTTGAAAATTTTAAGCAACATGCATCTTATCAATCAAAACTTTTGATTTTCTGTAAGCAGGGTTGTTAAAATATCAAAATATCAGCTCTCAGCAACTACAATTATCCCGCCTGAATATTCATGCCTCAAATACAACTGCTCTTCTCTCTTCATTGAAACTCTCAGCGCCGAACATAGCCGAACACGTTTTCGTGTTTACTCACTCGCGATTGACATTTTCCTTTTCTCTCTCATTCCCGCTTCCACGATCATCCTACCGCAACAGCGTTAAACCACAAAAGCCGCCACAAATCCATTTTCGCAAACGCAGTTTAACGGGACGTCATGCGTGGTCGGTTCCTAATCGCCATTGCGTTCTCTTATTGAAGTTTTCGGAGAGATTGAGAGACTCAGCGGTGAGAGCGCATAGTCGAGGAAAAGGGGAGGAGTGATAGAGAGAGAATGACATCGCTGGGAATCACGAGACACAAGAAGAGATCTCACAAGCTATAGTGACGGCCGCTATACTCTCGGATATTTTTGGTGCAGAGATAATCTATTGATAGCTTTTTTATCACTCATTTGCAACACTGTCTGTAAGTTTCAGCAATTTCACATAAAACTTGAACGTTTGTTTTCAAAATATAACAAGTTGAATATGAAATTTATTTTAACACTTAAAATATTTATTTTGACCAAAATTGAGCCTGTTTAAAAGAGCTGGTAATTTTTGTTTACAAAATATTTCAAAAATGTTTCAAACTACAGTAAGTCATCTTGAACTATGCTTAAGGAATCCATGTAAGAAAAACTTAACCGATCATTTATTTTCAAAAAAAAACTCATCACAGCAGGCTATGGAATTTCTAACTTTTGACAGAGTTGTAGCGCAACAAATTTCCACAATTTGTAGCAAAAGCTAAAGCTCTATCTTTGCGTTGAGTACCAGTTTTGCGACCATTTTTACAAACCCTCACAAAAAAGCAGATTTTATCTGATACTATGTTAAATTTTTATCCTAGAGGATTACAATGATCAGAAGAATTGCCAGTAATATAAAAAAACA
Source organism: Culex pipiens pallens (assembly GCF_016801865.2). NCBI lineage: Eukaryota > Metazoa > Arthropoda > Insecta > Diptera > Culicidae > Culex > Culex pipiens. The sequence goes on along the minus strand of NC_068937.1, from coordinate 108,615,111 downwards.
ACTTTGACGAAGACACCAAAGTAATTTATTAATTTATTGAGTTTGTATTAAGAGTGTCCCCGTTTTGTATCATTTGAGTTTTGTGTACTTGTTGATGCGATAAGAGGTGGTTTTGAAACTTTTTGAGAAAGTTTCTTGAATAATACCAGATACAGCTCAAGGGGGCTTTTGTCCACCTTCAATAAAGAAAAAATAACAAAATAAGTGATGGGAGCTATTCAATTCAATTCGGGTTTATTTGTGAATAATCAAGTTACTATGAGTTCATTTAGGTACATAACAGGGTTTTGGAGTTCCTTTCAGCTGTGTGTTACATCGTAGTTCAATCGAAGGCATTATTACTTATAACTATTGGATAGACAAGAGTAAGAAAAAGTTTTCGAAAAACTTACAGAAAGTGCAATGAGAAAAGGATAGATAAAGAGAAAGCTTAAAACTAGGTCACAGAGAATTTTAATCAATTATAGATGTACTTGATCATCAGCTCCCCAAGGGCGAGGAATTGTTCCGCCTTATTCCGGCAGCTCCGAAACCGCGTCAAAATCTCCCCCGCGAGAGCAAAGAACTCCGGCAGGGTGAATAGATCTTCCCCGGTGACTTCTTGCTGGGCCGCATTGCCGCTACCGGCAGCGACCACGCTGGCGAACGAACGCCCCCAACCAGGAGGGAACGCTGAATTATCCACTGAAACCGTACGCTGTCCAGCTGCAGGAACGGCAGCGCTCGTAATTCGCTGAGGAGGGTGGGACGCTGCTGCTTTCTTTTACCTCTTTTCCTGCTCCTCGAGGTAGGACTTGCGCGCGACGCATCCGCGGTAGTTACCGGTATGGTTGCCGTCACAGTTCGCGCACTTTAGCGCGGCTTGGTTTGTTCTGCGTTTTCCCCCAAGTCCGCCTTTCGTGGCAGTGCGCACGTCTCCGAGAGGTGTGACTCACCGCACTTCACGCAGCGGGGCCGGAGGTTGCAGTTCCGCGAGCCGTGGCCGAATTTCTGGCATCGGTGACATTGCGCTGCGTCCGTCGGATTTTTTGAGTAAAACCGCCAGTTTACCCAAAAACCGTCCAACGCCTTAGTCCGCCGCAGGTCTTGAAGTTTGACGGTGCCGCGGTCGAAGTACAACAGGTACAGTGTGTGTGTACCTATGACGGTTGTCTTCCGCGAGAGGACTTTTATGTCTCGCGGCGTTATTCCGACACCCGAGAGGTGCTCCTTGAGGACGGAGGTCGGGCGGTCTTGGTACCCCTGCAAGACGATCTTAACAGCGGTCTTCTGCACGGGGTCGAATGTGTAGAAATTGAAGTTTTTACGCTTCAATTTCTCCACAACCAGGTCGAAGTTCTTTTGGTCAAACGTGAACACTTGCACTGACGATTTACCTATTTTGAGGCAGTACACGAGGCCTTCCAGCTGCTCGTCAACATCGTCCGCCAACGTGTCCAAAACAAAAATTGGTGGTGGTGGTCGTTCCTTTGGAGTAATTACTTTATTTGGCGAAATCACTTTCTTCCGTGCACGACCTTCGTCGTCGTCGTCGTCGGTAGTGCTACCGTCGGTGTTGTTGTTGTTGCTTTCCTCGTCACTCAGTCTCGCGAACTTGTTACTGGTGGGAATGTTGGCGGATGTTGATGCGCCATCGGTCGACAGATTGCCGGAAGTAGCTGAACGGAGCCTTATAGGGCTGCGGCCCTGGACACGGTAATTAGGGTGTAATAACTTAGGGTCAAACCCTTTGGCGCACATACTCCCTGGCGCGATGGCGGTCGACGCGGCGTTGGTTTGTTTACCTTTTTGTACACGGCCGGTAGACGAACTTCGCGGGTTTTTCGAGGCCGCACTCGAACTGCCACGGCCACGGCCGGCCCTTGGCATGCTGGTGGAGCAAACTCGCGGCAAATCACGGTATATTACGGCGAAAAATTTCGAAAAAACGATGGAGCACTGAGCACTTGACTGCTGCTTGCACTCGTGCGTACACGGAGGTGTTCAAAAACATATATTATTTATTATTTACAAACTTATTTAACCTAGTGGAAAATTGTCCAAAGAATCCGTAAATGCATTCCGTTTTCCGATTTAAAATCGAGTTCTTGAAAAAATCATGACACTTTGAGAAGTTTAAAATAAAGACTTTCATCAACATTTTCTTAACTATAGTAAACTAACTTTTTAAACTTTTCAAAATTTTATGAAAAGTTCTTTTTGAGATACTTTGAACACTTCTCTACCACGGTCAGTATGATTCTAAACAATTCTGTACGTATTTTAATTGTACTCTTCATTTTGCGGAAAAATCTCAAACCTATCAAGGTCACCCCGGCTATCAAAGTCACCCCGTTTTACGGTAACAGATTTTGTCTGATACTATGTTAATTTTTGATCCTAGAGGATTACAATGATCAAAAGAGTTGTCAGTAATATAAAAAAAAAAACAACTTTGTCGAAGATACCAAAGTAATTTATTAATTTATTGAGTTTTTTTAAGAGTGTCCCCGTTTTGTATCATTTGAGTTTTGTGTACTTGTTGATGCGATAATAGGTGGTTTTGAAACTTTTTGAGAAAGTTTCTTGAATAATAGTAGATACAGCTCAAGGGGGCTTTTGTCCACCTTCAATAAAGAAAAAATAACATTTTTTAAATAATTTTGCTTGTTTTCGAGCTCGTTATACAATGCCTTAGGCAATTTTGGGCAAAACCCCATACAATAGGCTTTAAGTATGACCATTCAACTACATAATGTCGGGTGAATCATTCGTCCAAAGGTTACGGTTATATTTTTTCAAGCATTTTAATGATTTACTTTTAATCATTATTTATATACGTTTAGGACACTTTTACACGCAGAAAAATCCGATTGTAAACTTAGCAAAATGTTGGGTGTACTCCACAAACATGACTGTCATCTTAGGGCCAGCAAACATGTTTGTCCAATTCAAACTAACAATTTTGTGGATCTAACAAACATGTTTGTTATGACCCAAAAATGACATTTTCAATTTATCAACTATCATGAGGGATGGTTCAACAAACATGTTTATCGAATGAATAAACTATTTTATTAAACTGATAATCTGGTTTAACACGTTTTTCTTCTTCTTTTCTTTTTCTGTATTTTAAAGACAGTGTTGTTTGTTTATGTTTTATTTATTTATTCATTTCACATTAAGCTTTTTACTATACATTTTTGCTAAATTAATCACTCAACATTCCACGAATAACACTCTGTTGTCCCGCAACTGCAGCCAGGAATTTTCTCGGCTGACGTAATGGTGAATCCAATGTGGGAAAAATGCTGGAAAAATATGCAATTATTTTAATATAAATATCAACGTGCATAGTTCAATGCGGCATTATTTGTTCAAAGCAACATTTTGTAAAATAAATAAGGACCTGATAACAGCAGGAAACTAGGAACCATCGCCGGAACTGGACCAGTAATCCTATATTTGATTCGTTACAATCTCTGATTGGATAAACAAGAAAAACACATTATTATCAAAATTCAATGCTGAAGATAATGAAAACTTACGAACTTGCCAAATTCTTCGGCATTATCTATTTCGCGTCCTTTTTCACTTCGGCCATCTTTATAATTCAGTGAGGGTGAAAAATATACACTCAAAATTTTCAGTACACGTTGAGAAAAATCAAATCAAAGGCAACAAATATGTTTGCCAAACTGACAAAATGTTTGTGGAATCAATAAAATGCGATTGTTTAATTTATAAAATTAGTTTGTTGCTTTCATAAACTAACATATGTGTTTGAATCAACAGGTTTGTTGATTCAAACTAACATAATTTTTGTGCGTGTAAGGCATATAATCCATTTTTGCGATTTATTCAGACAAACGAGGCGTGGTGGCCAGATTATTATGAAAATGTTTCTGCATAAAAAGACTATTAGCTGATAAATTTTATGAATGTTTGAAATGAATAACAGTCTCTGCAACACTAAAGTTATGTCGTTGACTAGATGTCTAGCTTCTAGCTTTTTCCTTTGAAAAAAATGCCCAAAATACTCTGATTATTCCCAAAAATAGTCATTTCAGTTAAAAATAAAGTCAAAGTAAATTTCCAAATACTAAAAGTCCAGTAAAAGTGTCCAATCAAGGAGGTATTAGACTATGCCAAACAAACAGACAAACTCGCACTTTTCGTGGTTTACAGTTTGCCAAACTCTTTGGTGCCTTCGGAACTTTTGCCTTGGTTGAAATTTAGGGTGTTTCAGAAAATCTTACTTTTCCGGCATATATTTTAGGGATTTTTTTCTCTTGTAGAAAGTTGTTGAACTTGCCAATTCAAAAAAGTTCGGTAGAAAAATCTAAGTGTGTAAATTTTGTTGTAAAATAATCATATAATCCATTATAAAAGCCCAAAACATTACCAAAAATCTATATTCTGACACTTGGCTCAATTATGAGGGCAGATTCATATTCAGTGGGCAAAATAACATGGATTAACCAAGGGAATGATGGAACAAGAAGAATCTTAAATCCACATAACTACTTTAAAGATTGCTCAGGTGAACCCCAAAAACGCGACCCAAAATTAAAGTGCACGAAAAGGCTTTTAACTGCTTTACTTAAATGTGTGTGTGTGTGTGTGTGTGTGTGTGTGTGTGTGTGTGTGTGTGTGTGTGTGTGTGTGTGTGTGTGTGTATGTGTCTGTATTTTTTACATTTCACTCGGAAGTTCATGGTGTACTTTTCAACAAAAAGGAATGAATCTCGCATAATTCGGTTTTTATATGTGAGAAACTTATTTCGGATTTGAATTCATAGGACAGAGTGCAGTGCAAAATCAAACTTTTTTCAGTAAAATCGCGGTATCTCGCCAATAGTTAATTTTAGTTTGAAGTCTATACTGATTATTATGTAAAATTGTCCGGGGAACACGATGGCGATAAAATAAAAAAAATAAAAATATAATCAATTGGTCAAAACTGAATTTTTATACTTAAAACGTTAAAATATAATATTAGTGCAAAAGAGGGCGGTGCCAAAAATAGAGGGATGGTCCAATCAGCACCAAACTTGGGATTTCTGTTAACTATCGATAGATAAACGTTCCCTCCAAGTTTGGTCCAAATCGGTGAAGGTCGAGTCCAAAAGTGTACTCAGTTGACCGGGACCCATATAATTCAATTTCCACTTAATTTTGCTATCTTCCCACTAAGCGTACTCAACTTCAGAACTATCCCTCAAAAGGGTACTTTCTACACTTTTTACCATAAATGGATACTTTCCATCCTTTATTCATGTTCACTCGGCATCCCCTATTAAAAGGATATGTCCAAATCAATACAAATTTGGTACCCTTTTTAAGGGTGACAGAGTGTGAACTTAAAAGAGGATATATAAATAACAAATTTTGTAAGTATTGTAGCTTTCTTACTAAGTAGAGAACCGTATAAGAACAAATTACGAAAATTGTCTCTTAGTTTTCTTAGCACTTGCTGGACCAATTGGAACTCAACTGGTCGTTTGATGAAGATAAATATCAGAAATGTTGATGCAATTTTAACAGAGAAATGTAACAGGAAGATCAATAGCGATAGTTGTAACAATAATCTTTATCAAATATATGAAAACTACTTTGTAAAAATTACGTTATAATATTTAAAATGTGATTGCTTCACGATTCATCGTTATTCTCAACTTCCCTGACATCTCCAATCGAGCACATCAAATTAAATTACAGCCCTGACAAGACCGGATCATTTCAACCAAACACTCAATCTAGCAAAAATGAAGGCCCTACCTAACCTGTCCAGCATAACAGGCATCCGGTTTGAGAAATATTCCAAAAATCGAAAATTATCCTGACCCTGGATCGGTGCGGCAGGCTTGTATGAAGGGAAGCGGTCACTTACGTTCGATTGAAGAATGAATTCAATTTCATGATCCTGCGCCACGTCACGTCAGTGTCATTCCCCACTGTAGTCTCCAGGAAGTTCTTTGATGATAAAAATTTAAAAAAAGCGAAATTAATAATTCCATTTTGTCCGATTCGTGCCATTCCGGGGTCCAGTTTATTATTGCACCAGCCGGTTTCGTGTTTGATGTGCTGCCAGTGGCGGCGGCCGTTCGTGAAAGGCCACTTAATTAAAGGTCAATTTCATCCACCGCACACGGTCCTTCGCGACACCCCTCCCTTATTGAGTGGGTGGTTGGTTGGCTGCGCCACGGTGACTGACACGTGGCTTACCCGGTCGTTGTTGTTTTTCTCCCCTTTGTTTGATGTTTTGCACAAGAGAGTTGTTTTCCCCTGTTTTCGATTTAGCCTTCAACGGTGAACCCCTTCCCAAAATCCGGTTCACGTGGCGCTTTCACGTGCGGCGCGTGAGGGTGAATCGGTAAATAGGAACATTATCCCGGGAATGATTCCGTTTACGGTCCCGACGGGGTTGGCCAAGCCAAAAACGCCCCGAGGTCGATCACTCATCGAGGGACGCAAGTCTTATCGCATTGCCCAGATATAGACGGAGGGCTATGCCTTCTAAATCATATTTATAGAAATGAGAGTTTTATTGGATCCAATAACGGTGGGTTTTCCGGCGCACAGAGATATTGCGGGGATTTGCGCTAAATGGGGTGTGTGCTAAATTGACGTTTGTTGTGCGATTCCCAATTAGAGAGCCGGCTTGTAATCCGAGGGGACAAAGTGTTAATTTGTATGCGCCATATGTTTGTATTTTTGCCTTGTACCGTGCGAACTGCTGGTGGGATGTGTCGACGCTCTGTCTCTCTCTGTACCCGTTGTCGTGTTATTAAATTTAAAAGCAAACCATTAACTTTGCTGTTTACGTTCACACCCTGAGAAAAAAAATATTTTTTTAATATTCGGATAGTAACATGGCATCCAAACATTTGCCCGCGGGTATCCGACAACAGCTGAAAATATAAATGTAGAGGGAAAAAATCAATTCAACTGTCTTTAAAAGCTTTTTTCGTTTGGTTTTTCATGAATTAATAATTTATTTCGAAATTGTAAAGAATCAACTTCAAGCAACAAAGTCCATATCAGGCATAAGGAGATACTAATACTTGCAATACATCCAACGATAGGTCAGAGATAGAATCTGACAATCAAATTCAAAAAATGTACGTAAATCACACTTAAGTCTTTATAACTTGAGACAGGGTTGCCAAATCTTTGTTTCAATACTCGTTTGAGATGTTTTCGATTACCTATCCAATGATAGGTCGGATGATAGATCCGGATGTATATTTTATACTGATGAGTGTGATCCGGATTTAATATTGTACTTGTAACTTTCAAGTGGTGATAACATGAGACAGGGTTACCAGATCTTCGAACTTCTAGACTCGTTTGATTACCTATCCTATGATAGGTCGGATGATGGATCCGGATATAGTTTCATAAATCTTCATACTTCAAGCCTCGTTGGAAAAGTCTAACTAACGATGTATAAGCTGGGATTTGAGTTGTTTTCTGGCCACTTTACAAATATCCGGATATTTGCTAAAACAATTTTATACATAACTTTTGAACTACCTATCGACTTCAAAAAGTTTGAAACTGGATCCTGAACCAAGTCAAATGCGATCGGTTTGGCTTAAATCGATTCAGCCAGTGTGGTGCTGGAAACTGAGAGACAATTTTGCTAACACACAGAAAGACATACATTTGTTCAGTTTTCGATTCTGAGTCGAAAGGTATACATGAAGGTGGGTCTACGAGCTTTTTGTAAAAAGTTATTTTTTATACATAGCAGGATATAGCTTACCTCAGTAAGGAAGAAAAAACTTGTCTAATTCAAGTATTTGCTACTCCAAACAAAATCAATGCATCTAATTCCATCGTGCCTCTTATGTTGCCATATCAGCACTTTGACATTAAATTACAGGTCATAAAAAGCGTTTTAACTGAAATCAAGTGATAAATAGTTGAATTTTAGATTTAGCAAAATTAGATTTATAATTAGTGAAATTCTGCAAATTGGATGGGCTCACTCCTAAACCTGTTAGACCTGCGAAACATACGAGAATTTCCCCGATATTATTTCAATAAAAAGCTTAGCTTTGTTACTCTTTCAATAAAAAAGTAGTTTTCCTTTAATTCAATTTTTCCTATCATTTAAAATTGGTGCAACGAATTTCTCATGAAAATCAAGAAAAACATCAAAATTGAACTTGCTCAGATAAAGATGATTTCGGTTTTGAAAAAACGTACCATGAAATTTGAACACTTCGTTCCCAAATTCATGAACGCTTGTTCACGATTTTGGGAATTCTTTTTCTCTGTGTACGCATTGATATGCGTTTGATGACCCACAAGCACTCATGTTTTTTTGGCTGAAAAATACTTAAATTTAATCCAGCCCGCCGTCTGCCTTTCAAAACTAAAACTGGTCCCTAGTTCCAGTAGGTTAGGCACCCCTAATTCTACAAAATGGTTTAAAAAGATTAATTCTATTGCGTACATTGCAGAACTCTTCGGGGATTCGATTGGTAACAGTAATTTTAAAGTAACATCATTGTTATGCATTAAACCCAAACCAGGGAGCTCCCCACTTCCCTTTCCTTTCTAAAGACGAGAATAGTTAAATAAATTTAAAAAAGCATGACACTTTATTATCCCATGTTACAGGATGATTTTTTTCAATTTCTATCGAGCTGATTCATTTCCAAAACCCCACACCGCAAACGTGACGCTTCGGTCCAAATCATCTGACCATCAACCTCATCCGGGAGGTCACTCCGCTCTTCATAAATGTGTCATTCGCACGACTTGGCGGTGTTGACGGTCTGCCTCTCGCAGATATAATAATCCCAAGTGTCGATTCGGCTATCGTCATGTTGACCCGTTTCGTGCTGGAAACGGAGCTCTAAATCCAGAATGACAGTTGTGCGCGCCAACTCTGCGCGGCGGTATCTCCCTCCTGGCCGTGTACGTGACAAGCTCGTCAACCGCAGCTCAGCGACATCAGAAATAATAATAATAAAGTGGAACTGAAATGCAGAACCAGCCAGAGTGTGTCGGAAAGAAACCGATTCGACGCGGGATGGTCCGGGGACCGACCAACGCAATGCCGCCACAGGAACCGACAACCGAAGCCGAGAGGTTGGGTTGGGGTTCATTTATTTATGGCAATAATAATAACAGATGAATAAATAAATATATGTGTGAAGCGAGCAGCACAGCTCGTAATCCGTAACATATCGAGGGCACCCTCGCCGAGAGAGCGAAACACCAAAACCGAGCCGGAATCGACCTGGAGGTATCCTTCGGCATACATCCGCAAATGGTTCAAGTACGGTTGCTGCAGCGGTTGCCACAACTGGAGACAAATCATGCATAAAATTCAAATTTCAAATATTAAATTGGTTCAAAATGTGTGTCTACACTACCGGTGGGGCCAAAGTAGGTTCTACGAACTGTGGGCCCGACCGCTACTTTATGTATGTTTAAGCGCTACTCGAAATTACATATTTATTCAAACATTTATATTTGTGTATGCTGGTTGATTGGCGGTATGGCAAAAGTTGGCAGGAATATTCCCCTGCTCGCTACAATGATATCGCAAATGCATCAGATTGAATGATTTTGCTAGCGATTGTTGGAGCATGGATTTCAAATTACTTGATAATCTCGTCGCTTACGTGCTATCTTGTGACAAGGACCATTTTGGACAAAAATGGGTTAATGATTACGTTTTGTTATTCTGCACAAACCCTACAAGATGCTTTAAAACAATTCAGGAAATTCGCAACCGTTTCCCACATATCGTACTTGTGACGTAGACCAACTTCTTATCAAAATGGCGGTGCTATCTTGTGACACGTCATACACATTGTTGGAATATGAGAAAAGAAAATTTTTATTTTTCTCAAATTTATTATATCTTTTGATAAAAAAATAAGGCAATGAAATCTTACGTTCTAGAAAATTTACTGCAAAAGCAAAGCAATCCACTTTAACGACCCCCGGGTTTTTTGTGGTCTCTGTTGCAAGTTTCTGCTCATTTCTAGACGTCCGAAGGTTATGTGTGGTGAGTCACCCAAATCCTCTTTTACGCAAATGGACCGACGTTTTACTTCCCCGTCAGATAGAAGGCGTGATCAGGCACATTTCGTCTCGAAAAATGCCACCGGGTCCGTCTGGGATTGAACCCAGGCATTACTGGGGTGAGAGACTACCAAACTAGCTACTACACCACCGTACCCGGCAAAAAAAAATTGACTGATAAGGGGAAAATACCCCTTTTCGTAACACTAAGCTTTCCGACCTATTCTCGTGACTTTTGCCGTCTTCCGCTATTCCAACTCGTATTTCTCGTTTCCCGGGAAATTTGTATATTTCTTGGGAATTCCCGAAATTCAAGCGGAGGTATACATTTTTCTTAAACAATGTTTTGAAAATGTATTGGAATAAAATAAAATAAAGAACTCAATTTGATTAATTAAAGTTCAATTTACTGTTATACCAGCTCTTCTGAAAATGCAATGTTAAGTTTTATCTAAATAATCATTAATGTATCATATTCAAAACTGAAAATAGCTTTTGCTTTTTTTAAGCAACAGAAATTACTAAATTGTGGATTTAAAATAAGCCATTACATATTTGGAAAGCTTTTTAAACAATGATTGGTGATTTATCATTTGGAAAAATAGGTTTTCATTCCTTCCCATCAAAAGCAAAATTAACGCTTCTAACCGAAGTCATTTATTAGGCTGAAACCCATCTAACATCAACTATACGATATATGAAACCATAAAAATCATATAAAAACTACTTTGTAACATATGAAAGTTGCCCATAGAATGCGATCATATTTCAAAAACTCCCTCTAAATATATGAAAACTATGCGATGTGATCTCATAAAGAAATTTGTTTCAAGTAAAAAAACACGAGAAGTTCGATTTTGAAGGTAAATTGAACAATTTCCTAATTTGTTCAAAAGCGGAAACCAGTAAGACTTGTTCTTGAAAAGTTATTAGTCAAAAAATCATAATTTCTAAATGATTTTATTTATTTATTTATTCAAACTTAATGTGTCAATGTTAATTTAGATTTTTGTCGCAAAAATATTAATCAGAGCCAAGATCGGAACAATTTTCCTAAATTTTAAATTCCCGGGAATTCCCGGGATTTGCCGTGAAATTTGTTAAAAAGTTCCCGTTTCCCTGGATTTTTGTAATCCCGGAAAATTGGACGCTCTACTTATACATGCAACCGACTATACACTCATTATTACGAATACTATTTATTCTATTATGCAACAGTCGAACAACTTCGTCCGCATGCAACCAAATTAACCGGAAATTGACAACTTTGAATTCATTACTCATTCAACGATTCTATCGCGGGAATTCCAGCGTGCAAATGCGCACGGCAAACGCAAATCCATCACAAACAATGAGAAATAAATTATCATCATTTATTGTCGCTATATTGCTATCATGAGAACACTTTCAGCTGATAACCAAAACCTGAAACCCAATGCCAACCATTGCTAGCGAGTCTATTGCGCCATCATCACGCATGAATGGCACGGCCGTTCTGAACGGGTTTGGCCCTATCCCGCGGTCGTTACTTTTTAATACCCCGGCCGCCAACCTCGGCGGCCCTCGCTCCATTACCATTGTCATAAGGACATAAACATGCCCATTAAAGTGTCCATCTTGCATGAGTGCTCCCATCGAAAATATGCTCGTTTTGGCTTGTTGGTTGGCTTGCAGCGTCATTTTAAAATGCAGATCTCTCTCTATCTCTGTATATATGTATAATATATCAAATTCATGTAGATATGCTAATGAATCGCGTCCAATTCGAGTGTGTGTGAGTGTCTGTGTGACGGTTTGCCGGTGGTCGAATTCGATGCGGTTCCGCGTATAAAACTGTTCACATTTTCCACCGCCCGAATAAATTAAAATTAGAATCAACATTAGCATAATGATAATAACAATCTCGCATTCGTTCGCTAATCACTACTAATTATATTTGAATAAACATCGGGCGGAAACGAACCAAAGCGCAAACCTTCCTTCCTCCCCACACACCAGCTTTAGGTGGCCAACTCCACGAACCATCAAGCAGCTTCTCCTATTTCATAACTAGCTTTGTATGAGCCTTGATTACGGGCCACCCCATCGATTAGGCATAAAGGGTCGTGATTTCGAGCATTGATTATCTTTTAAATTATAAAATTTGTGTAACATTTCTGCAGATATTCGAGAAATTATAACATGAGTTGGTAATAATTTATGGTTTGCTCAATTTAAGTGAAAAAAAAATCTTCGAGTTATCACTAAAATATTTGCCAATATTAAAATTTTAAAGATACAAAAGTACTTGGAACACTCGACTTCAAAGAGATTCCAGAGAGTTCAGAATATTACAAACACCTCCGCGTAAAAAAAGAGGTTTCTCTGCAATCAAAATTCCAGCAATGCTTCCCCAATCAGCTCAAAAATTGTTTACTACATCACATGTTCATAATTGTAGAATCTTTACTGCTCGGCAACAAAAAGGAAGAAGAAGATTGATAAGATTTAACAGCGGCATAAAAATCATCATTTACTCATCGCCTTTTCTAACACATGTGGAGCGCACAGCCACTAAAACAAGTCGTAAAATTAATAGCTGATCAGAGATCATACCCACCATAGCCAACCGGCGAGCATGATCACATGGAGAAGCCCCCAGCAAAGGGGGTGGCATTAGTCCTCCTCGCGAGCATCACGTTAACCCAGAGATCGCAGAGGTTCTGCCTGCGTTTTTTTCCGCTTTTTCTTCTTTTTTTTTGCTGAAGAAGACCCGTGCCATGGGCGTCGATTATCTCACCTTGCGTTTTACTTGTCCGGCCGGCCGGTTGGTCCGATGGGCTCTCCCCAACGTACGGTGGACGGGAACTGATGGGCACACGAACATTAAAAATAATTAATTTTATATCCCATAAATAAAAGCGCAGATCATAAATTTCACAAAATGATAACCTTCGCGCGCGCGCCCTTTTGCGCCCTTTGAAGAGAGCACAAGAATGAATGTGGAAAAATAAAATCGAGGGGAATCAAATATGAAAAGTGTGAGTCCTACATTTATCCTCGGCCGAAAAAACACCTTTCCTGATGGGTGGAAGGACGGTTAAACAATTACGATGGTGTGAGCTGGGATTTGATCCGGCGGCGTCGGCGTTGGGACTTTACTGTGTAATTATTTTGCGGAACAGGAAATTTGTTTGAATTAGTGCTTCTTTTGTAACGGCAACCATTTTAAATTTGGTAGCATAGAAAAGTGCTATGAAAATATTCGAAAATCTGTTTCTAGAGAAGGGATTTTCTGATGCTTTCGGCTAAGTTGTAGGTTATGATTAAGACTATTTGGATAGAAATAATTAGACTTTAAAAAATGTACCCATTTCTTTAAATAATTTTTCATCACAAAAACTCGATGTTGATAAAGTTTACCCCCTTCGTTTTTTTTCTATTATTCTTAGACAATATATATTATTCTATTATTCTTAGACAATATCTAAGAACGTAAATTTCCACCATTTTAAACATTTGTTCTCTTATTGTGCTCAGAAAAAAAGATTTTATCGTCGTTAGTAAGATATCGAAACTCAATACAAGGACCCAATTATTATTATTTATATATTTTTTCAACATTCACGTCTTATTTTTTTATATATTCCCCGCTTTTTGAGAAAGGTGCACGCAGGTGATTCCAGTAGAAATAATAGAGTGTTTTGGATTCTCAATCATATTATTACGGTTTGGCGGTAAAACTTAAAAAATAATAATTTTTGGTAATTTCGTACAGAGCCATTTTTCAGCAAAAAGATCCTAAATAGCAAATTTTGGATGATTTTCTTAACTTTTTTTCATAAAATCGCGATAACTCGTGATGCTGTCCCTTAGGACAAAGTTTCAAGCAAATCGAAGAGGAGTCGGGGAAACTTTTCTCGATTTCGTGTGAGTTGGTAGAGAATTACCCTCATATCTTAAAGGTTGGCACTTTCATCACTTTTTTACATGTTTGAGTTAATTTGAAAATATTTTGAGTTTTAGTACATTTTCGTAAAAGCTTAGATAATTTGAAAATTGGTGATTGCATCTTCCATGCCTTTTTTCATTGGAATGTTAAAATTCTGGCTTGTTATTTCAATTTTTATATACCTTAAACCGGGGTGACATTGATAGGATTTCAAATTTATTTTTGGAATGTTTTCAACTGGTTAGGTTTTTCTCAAGATTTTTATTTTTAAAGCATTTAACTGAAGTAAGCTACACAAGGTCCATGCACTTAAAAAAAGTTTTATAAACAGTGTTTGAAGAATTAGTTGCGTTGAAAATTTTTATTTTGAATCCCGGGGTTTTTTTTCGTCAAATGTACCATAAATACCTTATTTAGTTTTTAAGAAAAAAAACATCATTTTTATATTTAGTTAACTTAGTTTATAAGCTTTTAAAAAAAATTATATTAATTTCAAATAATATTGTTATAAAGTCCGAATTTGGCCCAAAATTCGTTAAAACTAGTGTTGTTCTTACTCATGATCAATTCGTATTGCACATTTTATATGAAATTTGTTCCACTGAAAATGCCTTTAAATTTGAAGTTTTTTTTTTTTTAATTATGTTTAAAAAACAAGTAATATTTATAATTGACAAACTTCTACTAGTGGGAAATTGTTACAAGAATGCAAAAATGTATTCCGTTTTTCGACTCGCAAAAAAATGAAATAACAAGCCATACTCTCAACATTTGAATGCAAAAAGTGCTTTAAAATGCATTTTACACTAGTTAAGTTGTTTTGCAATCATCAATTTTAAAAAAAATGTAAGATTTGACGAAAACAAAAATTTCAACGAAAAAAACCTTTTCGCAATACTAAAAATCGAAAATTTTCAAAAATTCTAAACATTTTTAAATCAACCCAAACATGCTAAAAATGATTCTGAACGCAAGGGAATGCATTTTAAATTGATTTCAGCTGATTGCACTTAAATTTCCATTGAAATTTTGAAGTTTTTTGAAAAACATAAATTTTTACCTCCTGATTTTTCGGGCCAACTTTGAAGGGGGGGGGGAGACAAAAACTTTAAATAAAATGTGTACCAGCCTAAGCACAGCCGAAGATGACCCCTGAAAAAAAAAAACATTTTTTTAAAAGTCACATAAAACAAGTCAATTTTTCATAATGATCAGGAATTTGTTTAATTGAATTGTGTATTAACCCATCGGACCTAAATGGTTTACACGATTTGTTTTGCTCGAAGCTTTTTACAAATAAAATGCAAAAAAAAAGTTGGAAAAGGATTTTTGGGGAGGAACGAATTGAACTAGCTTCTCGAGATATTTAAAGATACCAATTCAATTTTCATCCAATTCGGTCATGGTAAACAAAAATGTAAAAAGTCGTATTTTCTGTTGCCCAAAAAATAAACAACAGCTTTTCTCAGCTTCAGACCAAAGTCGTCGACTTTCGGGTCGGGGGACGGAAACTAGTGATTCGAAAAAAAGTGTTTCGAAAGTAATACTTACAATAAAGAAAGGGTTAATTCTAATCATAACATTAATTGACGATCGAAGAATGATTATGTGTATAATGTAGAGAGCGTTGCATTGTGTTGAAAAAAAAAACTATCAACTTGCTACTTCAACGAGGCACGTGTACACGCAAATATGTCATATCTTTGAAGCGAAACTAAAACGCAGAAATATGATATAGTTTTCCACGTCAAAGCTGAGACTGCCACCATGGCGTGAATCACATGTTTCGCATATTTATGTTGTGTACATATTTCTGCAATAAAGTGTGCCCCTGCGAGAACCATCCCGACGGGGACCAACCAAGAGCAAACAGAGCCCCACCACAGCCCGGTTGGTGATAATGTGCGCTAGTCTCTGTTTGAAATCCACGTGTTATTTGCCTTGGCCTGAACACACTCCAAAAGGCCCGGCCCGCACGATCTGACCGGCAAACGGACGACGGACATGCTAACTGGGTTATCTTTTTATACCCCTATTAGTGAATCAAATGGAGCGTAATGCCAGCCCGTTTTAGCGCCCTGACCATCGGAAGAATGAAACGAGGTCGATTGATTGTAAAGCAAATTGAACGTACGTGCTTGTCGGCAAATCTTAACACAACACTTATGCGGTGTTTGAAAACATATTTCGAAAGGAACTTGTTCGTCATATGATTCTATCGATTGTAGCTTCCAAGTGTAATTTTCTGCAAAATGCAATACAACTCTCCATATCTCAAATAAAAAGGCAGACTAACTTCTTGTCATAAAATAGCTTAGAGAAACAGAAACTTTATAGTTCTGCGCCTTTTAATGAAAAGAAGTACAACTTTGCATAGCTCGTTTAATTATTTGAAGCTCGCGATACTCTTGCAAACTTGTTCGTGGGCTGCCAAAGTTTCCTCTCTTGTGAATCATTCCTTTTTTTTCTGGCGAAGCAACGTTTTTATTGCACAGCGGCAAAACAAGCCTTCGAAAAACTTGCCAAACTGTAGTATAAAAGTTATACAAATAGAACGTGTTCAAAGTTTGAATAATTACAGTACGTTCTTCGGCCTCCCTCCTCGTTCTCCTCTCAATGCCGGAGGAGCACAAATTCCAGTGCGGAACATTCATTAGGCAACCGGCAGAAGCCGACCTATTCTTGGCAAACTGAAGATTGTTTCACTCTAATGGAACTTTGGAAATGAGCAAAGAACTTTTGAAGTTTTTGTTAAAACAAAAAAAGCGACGTTGAAGCACTAAAATGTTATTTTCTTTCCATAATACAGTGATTGTGCAAGATTGGTTGAATTATCATAAAAATATAATCGTTTAGGCCGCCGGATTTTTTTTTTAAATGTCTGTCCATTTAAGATGTCATAGCGGAACATATTTACAAAATCATGCATCAGATTGGAATAAAACAATCCCAAACGATTTAACGATGAATATAGTGAGCTTTAAACTAAAAAGCGATAATTTATAAGTTTTTATTTATCATGAACTTTGAACACATCAACACATTCTGTTTCAAACGTATCGAAACCACTTTTTTTTTTGCTAATTTTCAACCTTCCAAAATTCAATTTATTTTGCCTTGTACATGTCGTTGACAAAGTTTGCAGTGGTCTGGTAGGGTATGTTATCCATTAGTGGACTCCATTTCTATAGTGGACCCTCTGAAGGTATTTTGATGAAAAATTAAATAAAATCACAATTTCAAGCAGATATTTGTCTACATACACGGAGAAAAAAAAAGATCCCAAAATCGTGAACAAGCGTTCATGAAAATGAGAACCTCGAACAAAGTGTTCAAATCCCATGGTACGATTTTGAAAAACGTACCATGAAATTTGAACACTTTGTTCGTGGTTCTCATTTTCATGAACGCTTGTTCGCGATTTTAGGAACTCTTTTTTCTCCGTGTAGCTTGTATTTGGCATGTTCAGCTTCATTTATAGTTATTTTCGCTCAAATAAGTGTTTTGAGTTCCACATCTAAAATCAGCCATGGCCACTAGCATTTTCACAACAAAACAGCATTTCCGTTTTATAATTGAATTAACTTTCGAATCATTTTTTAACTGATAATTTCACTTCAGTAAGTCGAAATAACGTAAGTTTAAGGAACTTTATTGAAATAACACCAGAAACTGCTCAATTTCGAACAAAATTAAGGAAGCCCAACAAAGGACAACGAAAATTCTAACTTTTCCACAAGTGGAACCCTATATATTTAACCTGTACAACAATGAAAAAAAAATTGTGTACACTGTACACTTACTGAGGTTGCGACTCAGTACTTGTACACAGCCAAATTTGAAGGTTAAAAGACTTGATCACGCACGTACGCTTTCTCATATGGCCCTTTCGCTGACTTAGTTTCCGTCCTTTTCAATCTTCTTCTAGAACACTAGTCACCTATCCACCTATCAGTTTCATTTCTTTCTTCTTATTTTGAGAGTTTAATTTCACCGAAAAATACCGATAAGAGCCCGTAATTCCATTGCATATTTGTTCAATAATTAGTATGAACATAACTGTTTTTATGTTAAAAGTACCAAAGTAGCTGAAGGCTTAAGAATGTACAATTAATCAATACTTATACTAATGATTGTACTTAACTAAATCATATTTGATGTTTGAAATAATATTTTATTATAATAAATCAATAACAACATTTTGTTTTGAAAATAAAAATGTGTTATTTTACCAGCAACTGTAAAGAAATCTATTGCTTTGTTTTTGTGAACTTTTTTATAATTGATATGAAAAATTTACATCAAAATAATTTTTTAAATTCATTTGACACATTCCGCCGTGACGTTGCAACGCTTTGACTTTTCTTTTTTCAGTATTTCGGCTGTAACTCAAAAATTACATTGTAAAGGTACATATGTCGTTACAGATTAGGAAAGAACATTAAATTTACTCTAAGAAACAATGTTGAACCATTATTTTAAGCAAATATTCTGTTTTTGAGAGGGGAATATGTAGCGCAACGCGTTACTTTTTCTCAATCCTGACCCAATTCATTTTCGCCATTAGCTCTGCTCTATTAAACGGCAAATTTTGAGTTCTTCTTCCATTTTTAATGTGAAATTGGCCAACAAATCGAATGCAATCATTAGTTTTTCGAAAAAATCCTCCCCCTCTATCCATGTAATGGGGCGTTCATTTATTACGTAACGGTGTAATATCAAGGGGGGCATTAACGACTGTGTGAGGATTTATACAAAAAATAATGTATGTATGTATTAAAAGGGGGTGGAGGGGGTTTGAAAATATGAATATTATGTTAAGTAATGCAAGAACGCTCCCTTAATATTTTAATGGTTTTGGGGGCAATTTACATAACGCTTGGACGTTTTAGAAGGGAGGTAAGGAGCTTCAAGTTTTCAGGAGGGCTGAAGTTTATAAATAAAGTGCCCATATCGTTTGTGGATGGCCCCTAAGGGGTGATCTGCAAACAAAGTAACTTATTTTGTTGACCTTTGAACTTTTTAAATTGAATTTGAGGAAATGATAAAATTGTTTACCCGCGTAACATAACATTTTTAATTGCGAACAACTTAACGTTGCATACAACTTACTTAGGTAAAGGTTCGTCCAACGACAAAGTGACAAAAGCTTGTAAAAATAAACAATCGAATCACCTGATTTTTAATGTTTAGTGAATTTCACTGTAATTTGGCTTACATAAGGGTGTGGGATAAAAATTCGTTGCGTTGTATTAGAATGAACCCTCACGTTAATCAGTATATCATAAAGGGATCATCCAGTAACCACGTGATTACTTTTTTGAAAGTTTTAGATTATTTCCCCCTTGTGAACATCGGTCTATTTTGATTTGTGCAACAAGTTTCATAAAAAACTTACTTTTTTTCGAGTTGCATACAAGCTTAGGTGACGGAATTTGTGAATGACCCATGTACAAATCTTCTGTAAATATGCTCGGAAACAATATTTAACAAATATATAATATTTAGTATCCTTTTATCTTCAACAATCAACTACGCATATACCTTTTTTGCCATGTGACCAATATTATTTAAAAGTTCGTGACGTTGCAACGCAAACTTCAACCTGTTGTAACTTTGGATCTAGAAAACCGATTTAGTCGCTCTAGGTTGCATTTCTAAGTACAACAAGCATCCGAAATATCAAAATGATTGAATTTTTAGTTTTCTGTTGGCAAAAACAACTGTCCCTTTTTCGTGACGTTGCAACGCAATAAAATGGCAAACTTACACTAGTTCGAAAAAATACGTAACTTAAGATAAACTTTCCGTTTATTACATCTTAAAACCTACAAAATGCAATCAAAAGAATAATTTTTGGATTTTATTTCGCTGAAAACCATAAGTTTTCAGAAAAATGTTTAAAAACGCTGATTTTAACACGAATTGTTGCATAACTTAACCAACTTGTACATAATGATATTCAAATGATCAATTGATGAAAACCATCATTTTTTAAGCTTTAAGTGGTCTAGAATCGAGGAAAAATATCCAAATAGCCCATACTAGCCTTTCAAAATTTCATCCTATGGTGTACATTGCCGGAGATTGTGTCATATACATCTAATGAAACAAAAAAGATACTCGCCCAACGTGGGGCTCGAACCCACGACCCTGAGATTAAGAGTCTCATGCTCTACCGACTGAGCTAGCCGGGCACTTGAATCTTTTGCTGCCAAACGGTAATTTTGTTCTGTGCTTACCGACACGCGCAGCTCAAATCGCTGGTTGCGCTCCTTTTGTTCCTCTTTCTTCCACTCTCCTTCCGATTCGATCGTTTCCGAACGACGATCACTCTACTGCGCGGCGGCGAATCGTTTGGCAGTGGCAAGGGATGCCATCGTATAACGAGTCTTTTTTTGCGCGCGTTTACGGCAACTTGGATTACGCATTCAGAGGAACACGTGGTGTGGCAGGGTATAGAAGTCAATGACGTGGTAGAAGTTCCACTTGGATTCACGTGTTCAATCAATTTCTTTCGCCTGCTTTCTCTATCACTCAATCTGAACAGTAAATAATTGAATTCCAATCTAATCTTATTATTGCAGGTTCGTTCCTTTTCTTTCTTTCCACCTCCGACCGAGCAGCAACAGCCCAAGGACGTCCCAAGATGTGGTGGAGATTCATTTCCGAAATTACCAACGAGTACAAAATCCTCCGGGGAATGATCTCGTACTCTGCGCTGTGGCCGCTTGGTTGCATTCTTCAACAGACTTTTGAGGGAAAACGCTGGCACAATTACGACTGGCAGCGATGCTTGAGGTGAGCCAAATGTTACTCAGTTGTTAAAGAAGCCAAGTATAAAAAGTCTCATGTTATCAAAATTTTGAAACTTGTCTTGTTCCTATCAATTTCAATCAGATCTTTCTCATCATATCCAACAGATACAGCCTGTACGGCACGTTCGTTTCCGCACCGATGCTGTACACGTGGATGCGGGTCGCCAACATCATGTGGCCCCGCACGGACTTCCGGTCGTCGCTGGCCAAGGCATTCACCGAGCAGGCCGCATACGATCCGTTCGCGATCGTGTTCTTTTTCTACGGCATGAGCATTCTGGAGCGCAAAAGCCAACACCAGGCCGCCGAAGAGGTGGGTTGTGGATTTTATTCGGGGAAGTTGATTAGTTTGAGTAATGTTTTTACCTTAATTTTAGGCCCAGTCCAAATTCTGGGACACCTACAAGGTTGGCTTCTTCTACTGGCCATGCGTGCAAACGTTCAACTTTTCAATGGTGCCTCCCAAGAACCAGATTGTGGTAGCCGGATTTTTCAGCCTGATTTGGACGACCTTTTTGGCCTACGTGAAAACCATGGTCAAGGAGGAGGAACATCACCCGATGGCGCATCACGTGGCACATCACCGCCAGGAATGGAACGGCTCCAAGCAGTTGGTTTCAAAATAGTCAAGAGAATCGATTTTATGCAATCGTAGCTCACGGGTTTTGTGATAGAGTACTCTAAAAGAGTATATTTCTAGTATTGGATTAAATTATTTGCAACTTTTTAACAACCTTTTATTCACTTTTGTCACAAATTGAAAATTACTCCCCAGTATCGTGTCCAGACTACGATAATTTGGCTTGCCCCACTCGTTCCGTCTCTAATGTCGGATTAAATTTCTTAATTACACTCGTTCACGAAACGCTCATTTTCTTTTATTGGCGGGAAGTTTTTTTTTTCCTGCCCTATACCCTTGAGCTCATGATAGTTCCTCGACGTAGAGGCAAACCCAGTCACCAAATGTCTGTCTGACTCGATTTGGCAAATTGAGAAAATTGTTCTCGCGTCTCATCCAACGTGGCTTTATCCAGGAGGGGGTTCTCGCTCGGGTCCTGTGAACAGCCGTCCACAACCCGACTAAATCCTCGAATTTTAAACATTCTGGTTGCGCTTTATGGGTGACCATTTAAGCAAATTTCTCGTGTGACGGCATTAGCATAAGGTTGACCTGTGCACTCGATCGGAAAGGGTGGCTACTTAACGAGAGAAACTGGTAAAACAAACCCAGAAGCCAGATCTGATACCTAAGGATACGCAGAGAATTATTTGACGATTACTGAAATTATCAAAAACCATGACTAAGGTGGCCACCCTGTTCTAACGAAAAACTTTAGCTTGGGCGTTTTCCGTCGAGGTATTATCATTCTAGAGACTTTCGTTTGTTTTTTTCTATACTAATAGCAATTTTCCAGCTCTTCCACCAGCTTATGTGCAATTACTTGAAGTTTAGCGGGAGGAATTATGGGCAAATTATGGACCATTAGAATGGACATTAGAGCCAATGATATAAAGTAACATCTCATGCTGGAAGCTTTTCAGTTGAAAAAAGTTTCTTCAAATCAGCAGAGCATCAAGCGATGGAAAATTCCACTCGCTTTGTGATATTTGGATTGATTTTTCTGCTGATTGCCCACCTGGGAGCCACTCATACGGTAACTATCCTTAATTTTTGACTGCAACAAACCTTCACTAACAACATAATCCCCTCCAAAAGCTGCACCGGGAAAAGCGACAAATGTACCCAGCCAGCATGATGGCCACTGGAATGATGCCGGCGAACGACGGTAGTGACCGAGCGATTCCTGGGCTCAGTGAAATCCAAACGGCAATCGAAGTGGCACAATTCCTGATCAGGGTCGGCCAGCAGGTGGTTCCGGTTATACTGGAGAATATTACGCCTGCGCCTTGATAATTTTAGAGTTTATTGTGGGATGGGTTCAAGTTGGAAAAGTGTCAGGAAAAAATCAAGAAATATTGTCGACCTTAGTGAAAGTATTTGTTACCAAATGAATGTTATTAACATAAAATGAATGTCGAATAAATAATGCAAATAAGTACCTAGCTAGGGAAGCTCAAGTTTTGCTCAAAATTCAAAAGAATTTTGCTCAGTACAATTATAAGCCATGTAATTTCCGTAGAAAATTCAAATTTAAACCACTCCAACTTAAAGTACCATGCGTCTCTAGCAAAATCGGGGGGATGGCAACCCTATTCCGACCAAAGCAAACTGACAACAGTCGACATTAGCACGGTTGTCAAATGAGAGCCCACAACAAAAGCACTAGCTGTCAAATGGTAGCCCCAGACTGGTGGCAAGCTTGTCAAAAAGTGAACCTCGCTTTTGACTGTCCATATAGGGTGAACGCTCTATAAACTGGTTGCACAAAATAGGGTATACAGGCCATTTATGAGTAAATTCGAAAATAAGTTTATTTAATATTTAGGTTTGTAATTTAAAGTGTTATTTATTGTCTAGTTAATTTTTTTGTTAAGACCGAGCCATGCGGCAACGCTTCCGCCTCGTAAATGGGAGTTCAGGACCCGGTGCGGACCAACATAGCAGGTTATCGTTTCCCTTCTGGATTCGATTTCTAAGTAAAGGAAAAGTAGTTTATCGTCACAAGCTGGACATTATCTTCTTGGAATATTGACATTTAACACTAAAATATGTTTATAAGTTAACATTAAAATATGTGAACGATTGGTTCGTCCTCAAAAGGCTGGATAATATTTGATTTTTTCTAGTTATATATTTTTTGACAAAACATATTCGAATTTATTCATCAAAAACAAAATTTAAAATAATTTTTCACAAAAAAAACTTTTTTTTTCAATTGCACATTTGCTGGCTCTTTTACCCTATATTTAGCGTCAGAGGGGTAAAGCGACCAAATAGCGGGGTCCACGGTCCAACCAATGTGAGTATCGCGGCCCATACATACAATTTGACAATCTTGCCATCAGGCTGGGTAGCCCATAACAAATCATTGTTTGGGTTTTTTATTTTCAAATTTCCCGCAATTCAATCGGTAAATACCTGAAAAAACACGTGAATTGTGTTGCTGATGGCAAATTCTATCATATCCTTGGAGATTCCATCCCAATATTGGCTGAAAATTCATATCGAAAAAAGTGATTTTTCTGTTTACCTTTTTTTGCTTTTTTTCTTTTGGTCGATCAAACAGTGCGCCCGTACACTGTGAATCGGCATTACACATTTTTCAGTTTGGTTTTACACATTTGCATGGGACTTTTGAGTTTAACCAGGATAACACACTTCGTGTTACCAAAGTAATATGAATAATACTGATTCTGAGTGTTTGTTATCTGAACTTCAAGATGGCGGCTTCTTCGCTACCCCCTGAGCAAAATATACTGTGGAATTATTTCTGTGGAGAAGCATGGTACTTAGGGATCGATTAAAATACCCAAATCCGATAAATTATTTTAAAAAAAACATATCTTCGAATCTTGTTGGGCCGTTTTAAGTTTGTGTTTGTGTTTTTACAATAAAAACAATCTATGATTTTCAGAAAAAATGCTAAAAATATTAAATCATTTTTAAATAAAATATAGGTGTAGCAAGGTATTTTTTTTTAATTTCTGGGGAAGGTATGGATAATATATTTATTTATTATAAAAATCTTTTATTTCATTGATTTGCCATAATATTTCAAAAAGGTACTAAAGCTTGTGTAAGTTTGTATGTGCTTCAAATCCAAATCCAGTTTGTATGGGAAAAATCTTCAAAATGTACAAATTGAATGAAGGTTCTACATCTGAGAAATGGTAAGAATTTGATAACTATTGCACCCTCTACTGGTAAAATACTGGAACAGTTGCTTTTTTCCATACATTTTGACGATTTTTTCCATATAAACTTCAAGCGATTAGAGGGAGGGGCTCCCGTGGTCAGAATGAGCTCAAATTTGTAATTTAGCCAATCTTTGATTTCAGGGGGTAGCCCATAGGAAGTCCGGATTTGGACCACCCTAGTGTCCAAGTGGTTTATGGACGGCCCCTTAAGGTAACTTCATAAATTTACCGGCGATTTATCACATTTTCCCTTTTCGTTGAAAAACACGTACATTTTAACGATTCAAATCAATATTAATAATTTCGAGAAAAATTAGAATCCTGCGCTCCAATTAATCGCCGCAGGAAGATATCGTCGCAATGGAAAGGTATAGATGAGAGAGTAGGCTTAGAAAAAATCAAAGCAAATTTGACTGTCAATTTGAGAAAATCGTGATAATGCGTACGGGTAAATAATTTTAGTGGAATTCCTAAATCAAACCATTTTTCTGAAGTATTTTTTTGTAGAAATGGCGACGGCGGCTGATTGGCTGGCCAATCCGAGTGTGGACGCAGCAACTGTTGAAGTGACGGAGTTGTCGGTGCGGACATGCGACGGCTACCCCGGGACCTACTGTGGACAGCGGTATCCGTGCTATGTCGATTCCAAGTCCTGTTCGGGGATGTTGGAACCTGCATCGGGTCGATGGCAGGAAGGTGAATGGGAGGGCATAAATTAATTTTTAAAGAAATTCTTTAAAACATCTCGATTTTCCAGGTCCGCCCTTACATTCCAGAGCTACAGAACCTAGAGATCAACCTGCACAACGCAACGGCAAGCGAGGCGCTCTTCATAGCCACGACCATCGTACTGACGCCCTAATCCACCAGCGACGTAAACCCGGTAGTCGGTTCCGGCCCGGGAGTTGGCAAAATCTACGACAAGCTTAATTACAAAAAAAAAAAAACTACAAATTGAATGTGATGTGAACAAAATTTAAACGAAATAGAACAAAAAACAAACTTTTTCATTACTTAATGAACCGCGTGCGGGGATAATTTTACTAAAAAGTCAAGTGTTTCATCTCGAGCTGAGATTCGAGCAGCTCGCTCATAAAATTTTAAAGGCCTTTTGTTTGAAAGGTTTGGCTCGCATTTTTTATTTTCAAAATTCTCATTAACTGTCTGGCTGAAGATTACGAAAAAATCAACTACCTACACAAAAGAACTTAACAGAAAGAAGAGCCAATGATTCTTGAACCGACCCAGTTGAAGATCGCAAAAAACCGGACCAGGACATCGCGCGGATCAACCGGATGTGACCCATTTAACGGTGTGCAATTGCCTTCTTCACACAGAAATTCTAACTGCCTTAATTCTGGGAAGAGGCACCATGTCAAACCACCATTCGAATCAATAGAATATCAATAAAAGAAAGTAGTTCAATTTTAATTAATATTCATATTCATATTTTCCGTTAAAATAACTTGCTGCCAGAAATAAACCCACTCAAAAAACAAAATGATACACTTGAGCTGAAAATTTTAAAGGTGAGCTGTCAGCCACAGAACGCCAAAATCAACAAGATTGCTAGGATCAATTGAAAAAACTTTTGCGCTCGTATCTTTGAGACCCATACAAGAAAATCACCAAAACTGATATTTTCTCAATACGCGCAATACTTACTGCGCCATCTATGAATGATTGTTTGAGTGCCTCGGCTAAAAATTGGCTCGTCATGCGCCATCTGCTCGCCAAAAGTTGAACCCGCTGCACCATCTTCAGTCGTTTTGTTTTGGGTGGGCGTAGCAGTGCCTTATCCCCTGACTGCGAAAAGAAATTGCATTTTGAAAAGGGGCTACGATGAAATAAACAATATTTATAAATATAATTTTTGATATAAAAAAATATGTGTAAAAATTAAGCAATTTTTACTTCCTGACTGATTTGAGAACAAAAGATAAGAAAGAAACATTTAAAATATTTTTTTCTTTTCTTCAGAAAATCACTTATCACGATAGACCCTTTAACTTTGCTAGCACGAGGTTTGTTTTGATGTTTTGTTTGTTGACATTCTGCAAAAAACGTTTGATTAAGTTCGGTTCAGTCGCACATGATTTCGCAGCATTTTTCGTAAATTGTATCCCGTTGAAATTGTGTCAAATAAAAAATGACTCCAGCGGCGAACGAGCGGGTCTCACCGGCCAATGTGGAAAGCTTCATCAACGACTGCCTCCGGGAGGACTTGCGAACCTACGAGCAGCAGCTGAGCCGCGTCAACGCCGAAATCATGGAATACGTCCAGCTCAAGAACATGGTCGAAAACATCCAAGACAACGCCGTGGACGGCTTCAAGACGCAGGTCAACATCGGGGGGAACTTTTTCATGAAGGCCAAAGCGGACCACGTCAACCGGATCCTGGTGGACATCGGTTTGAAGCACTTCCTGGAGTTTACCCTGGAGGAGGCGCTCAAATTTGTGGACATGAAGGTAAAAGTACTGACCAAACAGGCCGACGTGATCCGGGACAAGAGCGTAGAGACGAGGGCCAATATCAAGCTGGCTTTGCTGGTGATCGGGGACCAGACCAGTCTGCACGCGGGGACGGAACGGTGAAGGGGAGGAATGTGTACGGGTTTTAAATCTAAGCACAACTGCCAATGTGATAAAAACGATATTGTTTAAAATTTCTTTTATTTTCTTATTTTTTGATTATCACAATTCCCGTTTTGCAAAATCATAATGTTGCATTATGCATGAGATCAAGAACTCTGGAACGGCATTTGAAAAGGACGCATAAGCATTTTAACAGCTGGAACTATTTTGCAACAAATGGAACCATTCCTCATTCTGTTTTTGATTAGGCTGGTACAAATATTTTTAAATATTTTTCAGGGGGCAAAACTATTTTTTCAAAAAACTTCAAAATTTCAATGGAAATTCAAGTGCAATCAGCTGAGTTTAATTTTAAATTCATTTTCTGCTGAACTAGTGTAAAATGCATTATAAAGCACTTCTCGAGTTTTTTTTGAAAAGGTCCTATAAACAAAATTTTCACTTTTTGCTTTTTGGGTGTTTTTGAATACCCCTGACTCAAGGCGGTTCTAAAAACACCCAAAAAGCAAAAAATGAAAATTTTGTTTATAGGACCTTTTCAAAAAAAAACTCGAGACTTGTTTTCGTTAAAGTGTTAAGACTATGGCTTGTTATTTCATTTTTTTATATTTTTAGTTTTGTTTACCTTTGTCTAGTAATTCCATAGAAGCGATTCTCTACAAAATCGGCCGGTTTCGACCATTTTTATTTTTTTGTATTTTTTGATTTGGCTCAAACTATGTGGGGGCCTTCCCTATGACCAAAGAAGCTTTTTTGTGTCATTTGTTCACCCATACAAGTCTCCATACAATTATGGCAGCTGTCCATAAAAAGTGGTACATATATATTCGAAAATCTGTAACTTTTGAATGAATTTTCTAATCAATTTGGTGTCTTCGGCAATGTTGTAGGTTTTGTTGAGGAATATTCAGAAAAAAATAGGTACACGGAAAAAATTGACGATTATTGAATTAACGTTTTTTTTATAAAAACTCAATTTACCAATTTTTGATTTTCGAGATGTTGTGATATGTTTTAGGGGTCATTTTTTGGTATGCTTTAGGGGACAAAAACCCGCAACTTTTCAGCCATAGAGAAGTATGGACAAAAATTCTGCCGCCAAGTTATGAATGGAAAAAAAATGAAAAATAATACTTAACAGATTTATTTTATATAGGGCCCCGTTTTCGCGATATCGAACTGTCAAATCTGCAACATGGAGTTAAACTTTCTGTTAAGTTGCTGTGAAGTTTACCATGGCACTTCGAAAAGTTGTTGCACGCACACACTCTCACTTTTAATTTCTCCATAGCCACAGAAAGTTTGATTTCAGGGAAATTTCATTTCAAAAATGCCAAACATTCAATACTACGCCCTTTTGACATTTTCGTCTTGATTTAAAAAAAAGAAAATACCGTTTTCCAAAAGATCGAAAAATTTCACGAATGTTTAATTGTTTGAGGTCAAAAATTTGTAAGTACAATATTTAATTTTTTTACAAAAATCACTTTTAAAAAAAAAATCATAACTCGTCGGCAAAATATTGATCCACACTTCTGAATGGCTTAACAGATGCGGGGTTTTGTCCAATAAAACATATAAAAACGTGACTTAATCAACCTTTAGGTGGTTGGTGCCTTCCACATTCATAAAGAGAATATACGGCCTCAAAAACATCTTACACTTAAGTGCTTATAACTTTTGATAGGGTTGTCAGATTTTCAATCTTTTTGACTCTTTGAAAAGGTCTTTTGATTACACATCAAACTATGGGTCGCATGGTTGATCCGGACAACGTTTTCATCAAAATATCTGAGATCCGGCCTCAAAGCCTTTTAATAGGGTTG
This sequence comes from Culex pipiens pallens, assembly GCF_016801865.2. Classification (NCBI taxonomy): domain Eukaryota; kingdom Metazoa; phylum Arthropoda; class Insecta; order Diptera; family Culicidae; genus Culex; species Culex pipiens. The sequence continues at coordinate 108,586,090 of NC_068937.1, read as the reverse complement.
TCAGACTTTCACTGTTTTGGGCTCGTTGGAAAGGTCTTTTAAATACCTTTCTTAAAATGTACAGCATGACGGGTTTTCTTACAAAAACCACCCTTTTTATAATCTTCCGGACTTTAGCCGGAATCGTTTTTTTAGCATTAGCTTTTAAAGTAATTTACTAAACTCCACAATTTATAGGTTGAGGTGAGGAAGGCAAAAATCAAAAATAAAAAAAAAATATGGATTTTGAGAAATTGAATCTTAGTAAAAAAAGTAAAAAAAAATTTTTTTTTTACCGTGTACCTTTTTTCTGAATAGTCCTCATCAATACCTACAACTTTGCTCAAGACACCAATCAATCAAAAAATTCCTTGAAAAGTTACAGATTTTCAAATATTTACGTACCACTTTTGTATGGACAGCTGCCAAAATTGTATGGAGACTTTTATGGGTGAACCAATGCGGGGGGATGGCAACCCTATTCCGACCAAAGCAAACTGACAACAGTCGACATTAGCACGGTTGTCAAATGAGAGCCCACAACAAAAGCACTAGCTGTCAAATGGTAGCCCATAACAAATCATTGTTTGGGTTTTTGATTTTCAAATTTCCCGCAATTCAAACGATAAATACCTGAAAAAACACGTGAATTGTGTTGCTGATGGCAAATTCTATCATATCCTTGGAGATTCCATCCCAATATTGGCTGAAAATTCATATCGAAAAAAGTGATTTTTCTGTTTACCTTTTTTTGCTTTTTTTCTTATGGTCGATCAAACAGTGCGCCCGTACACTGTGTATCGGCATTACACATTTTTCAGTTTGGTTTTACACATTTGCATGGGACTTTTGAGTTTAACCAGGATAACACACTTCGTGTTACCAAAGTAATATGAATAATACTGATTCTGAGTGTTTGTTATCTTAACTTCCAAGATGGCGGCTTCTTCGCTACCCCCTGAACCAATGACACAAAATTGCTTATTTGGTGACGGGGAAGGTCCCCACAAAGTTCAACCAAATCAAAAAATACAAAAAATAAAAATGGTCGAAATCGGCCGAATTCGTAGAAAATGGCCAAAACAATATATTATTTAAAACAAACATAAAGTAAACAGGATAAAAAAAAATTGCGACGCTTATGTTATATTTTAGAATAAAAAAATAAATGCAAAATAAAACAAAAACGTTAAAAGATTGCACCTATGTTTTATATTTTTAGCCGCCACCTAGTGGATTTATTTTGATTTTTCTCTATTACCTCAAATCAATTCAAAACCTAGATGTCACTCTAACAAACAATTCTTTTGAGCGCCATCTGTTGCCCAATTTAATTCTTCATTCTATTTTAGCCAAGACACAATGGGGTGGGCGTTACATTCCGATGCCCCTTCCGTGCTTTTACACCCACCCACTCTTTTACGAACTGTCATTGCGTCAAAACATCACAAAATCTCAACCGCAAAACGTCAAATCGTGGAATATTTTTGCAGCGCAGTGATTGTTTCGGTCATTTTTTTCCTAATTTTGTGTAAAATTAAGCTTTAAAAGTACTTATACATTGTGGCACCGACGTTGGTGCGTGTCCCGGCACTGTTATTTGCCCGAAAATGTCAAAATTAACGCGCTCGCTGGAACGTTTGCCGCGATAACGTAAACATCCGAACACCAACATTCACACGCGAGCATACACACGCACTCCTCGGGGTCCGGGGACCCGGTCCGGAAGATTTCTGCCCCGATTATTGTCGATCGACCGGAAGCTGCCTTTCGATTGGGTCTTGAGTTGCAGGGTTCGGTCACGGATTCATTGAACGTCGTTTAAACAACTAATAAGGCAAATTTTGGCATCAGTCCCGGAAGAATAGAATAGGAACATCTCGCAATGGACCTGGTCGACATCGATAAAGTGCTGGACGATTTGGAGCTGAACGAGGATAACAACAGCCGGACGGCGGTGGTGGCCCCACGGGGATCGATGGGAGCCGGAGGAGGTGGAGGAGAACCATCACCAGGTAAAGATTTGTTTTCCCCCTGAGGAACACACATGCAAATCGAGGTGGGGGGTTGAATAATTTATGTGATTTGGCAGCATCCGCTTTTCTTCATGGCCTTGGTGCAAATCGCAACGGATCGGCTTTCACTTGACTTGGGCCGCAAACTCTTGTTGTTTGCTTGTTTAATATTGCACTGTGTACGTTTTGAGTGCGAATCGGATCACGGTCATGTGACTGTGCTTTGTAAACAGTGGCCAGAAAGTGCCCCATAAGGGGCACGATAAAATTCATCCCAATTGTTGGAAATTGCGCTGTAAAGAGGAAGATACAATCCGTCGTGTGTGGGATTCGGTTCGCTGAGTTAACATTCAACAACGTACAAGGCACACTAACTCTGTGGTGATACCAGAACGTGACTCATCCAAAACAATTAAGAACGACGGACGAAAGGTGGATGGAAAATGGCATTTCAATTAGCAGCGTACGAACTGTGTTTGTTGCTTTGAGCTTGAAAATGGGAAACGCGCTGCAATGTGGAGCAAGGTTAAGGTGGAACAGTTTAGTATGTTTTTTTTTAGATCAATTAAAAAGTTATTCCGGATATCTCACCTTGAACAACTAGAGTTAATAGTCCACTCAAAGAGATGAAAAGTGATAAGGGGACAGTCATTTTTGAGTTGCTGATCTGAAATCACGAAAATCTCTGGACGTAACCCTATGTGTTAGTGTTCGGTATCACCGAAGAGGAAACCCCGCCGTGCGCACACCCCTGCGCCCACCGTGTCAACTGACAGTTGAACGTCAAACGTCACCCGCAAACCGCGCGCTCTGAAAGCTCAGAACACGTCCAACCGCCAACGAGGCAACACGCAACATCAGCAGGAGTGAAGAAGTTTAGTGTAGTGAGACGGAGGAGGAAGAAGAAGTGAGAAAATAAAACAAGAAAATCCAAGTTTCCCGGTGTTTTCGTCCCTCCTGCGGTCCCGCTGCAAATCCACCAACAACCCGAAATACAGTCCACTACCCACAATCGGCCAGCCCCGAACATTGGTCCTTCAACCCGGATTGGACCCGGCGTGGACGCTGGAAAGAAGACTGGTGAAGGGAGGAGGCAAACCGGCCTCAGCGCGGACAGTTCTTTCGAGTCGCGGGAAGCAAACCGGCTTCCGCGTGAAAAACCGATTTCGCGGAGTGCAAACCGGCATCCGGAAGTGGCAGTGCAAGGCAAACCGGCCTTAGCACAACGGAACGTTCTGTGGAACCATCGGCGGGCAAACCGGCCATTCGTCCGTGGACAGACAGAAATAGTGCCACTTAGCGTGGAAAAAGTGAAATCTAACCTGAAAGAAGAAAAGTGAAAATGCCCCCCAAAATACCACGCACGCCGCTCAAAAAGGAAGACCTGGAGAACCTGGTTTTTCTCCGGGAAGAGCAGACGGAGGTGATTGATCGGCTGAAGGCAACGATCGACGCGACTCTCGTCGAGGAACGCACTGAGGCCGCTGCGAAGGTTCACCGATGGAGGTTGGACACGTGCTTCGCCGAGTTCGCCTCCATCAAGGAACGCATCTACAGGGCTGATCCGAAGAAGCGGAACGACCACAAGAAGGTGGTCGTGGAATTCGAGGCCTTGTTCGACCAACTGGCCATGACGCTCGGAGGTTGGAACGCCGGTGCCGCTCCAGCTGCATCGTCCGCCCTCGTTGAACGACACGACCGGCCCATCGTGATCCAGCAACCTCTTCCACGTGTTTTCCCATCCTTCGATGGGAAGTACGAGAACTGGGAGAAGTTCAAGGTGATGTTCGTCGACGTCGTGGACAAGACGAACGAGTCGGCGCGCATGAAGCTGTACCACCTCGAGAAGGCTTTGGTCGGCGACGCGGCCGACTTTATCGACGCCAAGACCATCCAGGATGGGAACTACGCCCATGCCTGGAAGCAGCTGACGGATCACTACGAGAACAAGCGCCGGATGGTAGACCTTCACATCGGAGGTCTACTGAGTGTAAAGAAGCTGGCCTGCGAGGGCCACCTGGAACTTCGGGCTTTGGTGGATTCCGTCGTTGGGAACGTCGAGAACCTCAAGTACCTCGGCCAAGAGTTCACCGGGGTGTCCGAACAAATCGTCGTCTACCTCCTGGGCCATGCTCTTGACGACGACACCCGGAAGGTTTGGGAGTCTACGGTCGCAAAAGGTGCCTTCCCGAAGTACGACGAGATGATCAAAACCCTGAAAGATCGCATCTCGGTTCTGGAACGATGCGACACCACCAACGACGAATCACCAAGGCAACAACATCAAGCAGGTTCCAAGTCGACCACTACCAATCAACCTTACCAGATCTCCAACACAGCTGTCACGTCGCGTCCGAGAATCTGGTGCGATTTCTGCAACGGACGGCACCTGACCTTCAAGTGCACTGCCTTCAGCGGCCTCACGGTGCGCCAGCGCATGCAGGAGGTCAAAGAAAAGCGTGTCTGCTTTAACTGCCTGCGCGCTGGGCACAGCGTGAAGAGGTGCATACGGACGAGCTCGTGTGGTAAGTGCCAACGCCGACACCACACTCTTCTACACGACTTCTACCAGAAGTCAACCACACTGCAGAGACCAGTTCCTGCTGTGTGCCAAACGCAAGAACCGCTTTCGCCAGCCGAAGTGATCTGCAATCCCACCCCCATGCTGCAAACAGCGATCGTCAATCTGCGCGACGACAACAACCGACCTGTTCCGTGTCGTATCTTGATTGACAGCGGATCGCAGGTGAATTTTATTTCCAACTCGATGGCAACCCGACTTAACCTACGAAGAGTAGCGGTAAACGTTCCGATCTGCGGAATCGGAGGAGCAAAGTTCAACGCCAAGGAAACGATCACCGTAAAGCTTCAGTCTCAGCACAGCGATTTCTCCGCTGATGTAGAGTGTTTGATTGTTCCGAAGGTGAGTGGGAAGATTCCATCGTTGCCGGTCAACTCGACCGATTGGCCAATTCCCAAGGGACTGCAGCTGGCTGATCTGAACTTCCACACTCCGGGCAGCATTGACATGCTCGTCGGTGCCTCCTGGTTCTTCCGCTTGCTGAAAGGAGGACACATTCAGCTCTGGGACAACTTTCCGGAGCTACGCGAGACTCACCTGGGCTGTGTAGTCGTTGGAGGCGCAGAAGGTGCCAACACTGGACAGCAGTACACTCACACAGCTACGCTCGACACCCGAGCAGCCAAGTTCTTGAAAGTACCTGATCGACCGGGAGAAGTTTCAGCTGGGCCGTCCCCCAGCCCGGGGGGAGGATGTTGGAGCCCCAACCTATCGAGGAAAAATGGCAACACTTGTCATCGTCGCAATGTTTGCTGCGATCGATGCAACCCTGTGTTCAGCGCGCAACGGCAGCCGTTGCTGCGATCGACGACAGAAAAGGGAGAGGAAAAAGGCGCGTGAAAGGAGTCGACCTAGAAGAAGCAGTTTTCTCCACGTCAGTCTCGCGCCACCAGCAGGAAGAACAACTTCGCTCTCTAGTTTTAGCTATTATTTAATAAACTAGTATTTAGTGAGAAACTATTGAGTGCTTCTTTCCGACGCCCACGGCCAGTCCAGAGTCCACCTTTCGCCTTCGGCAAACAAATCCGCCGCATTTCGTGGGGCCAGTCTGTGGCCCGAACAGTTAGCTTATATAGTATCGCACGGCATGTTGGCAAGGCATGTTTCATGTAACAGAAATCTGTTTCGTTGCAGACTCGTTCTCGACTTGGGACGTGAGATTCTAATACCTAGAATGTCACGCTGATAGAGCTATCAAGTACTGTGATATTATGTTTCATCATAAATTTGATCGTTGAACGTGCATACACAGCGTTTGTAATATTTTTTTTTTTTTTTTGAAAAGTGACGGTAGCATGAACACATCACATCAGTGTTACCTGCTAAACCAAACGAAAACTGAGTTTGACTCAGGAATCTTAGAAGAACCGGCCCTGTTCAGCAAACTTTTTGTGACATAAGACGCGAAGGGATCTCCGTTCAACGCATCATAAAGAGGTTTGAAGGTGTTTTGCATTGTCGGTCAGTCGATGGCCGAAAGTGACATATTGTAAACAAGGGCATAATCTTAAGACGTTTAGCAGGTGGCTTCTCCTCTGACACTTCTGATTAGGCCCTGCAGAACCCGAGGAACGACGAGACGAGTCCGCAAGCAGCACCCGAGAAACGAAATTCTTCACTAAGTTTTCGTTTCAGCAGACGATGGTCAACGCAGTTGAAAGCGAGCAAAACTGGGTTGGAAGTCTTGGGGATGGGCGTGAATATACAGTCATCCCACATATTCGGAACGGTTTACAGAACGGCCAATGTTCCAAAAATCATAGAAAATCGGTAATTGAACTTAATGATTCGCTTTTACCTTCATTTGAAAGCTTTTCATGCGATCTTTCGAATACTGTATCGAACAACTGCAATTTTTAACTGTTATAACAAGTTTTTGAAGAAAAACTTTGACACTTGAAATCCACAAATTCGGAACACTTTTTTCTTACGGATGTAAACAAACTTTGGATCTCTCCAGGAGTACATATTTGTAACAAAATAATGACTTCACACACTGTAACCAGTGAAACTCAAGCTTAGTGATGTTTTATCCATGGTCTGATAACTTTTTTTTGCGAAAATATCAGTTAAATTCAGGTGTTCCACAATTGTGGGAGGCACAATAACATTCCACAATCATGAAACAGGCAATTTGGAGGCAGTGTTTTGCTGCTCAGGATAAAAGAGTCTTGAAATGAAGTTTTTTGTTCAAAAAGTACTACTTTTACTAGTGAAATAGCAAGAAAATGTCCAAATAAATGTCCTAAAAATAGTAGGGTCGACAAAAAACCTGCATTTGGCATGCTATTGACAAATTATCACAAAAGTGTTCCGAATTTGTGGGTGTTCCGAATATGTGGGATGACTGTAGCTTTTTTCCACGAGGCTGGAAAGGTTTGCGCTGCAGTGTTTGTATTTGTGTGCAGTTCCGACGTCCCTCCGTGGGAGCTTTCAAATTTTGTAAATAACACTTTTTTGGTATCAACCAAAAGTAATGTTCCGAATTGAATGATATTCAAAAAAGACATATAGGACCTCAACACGGATCTTAAAACACAGATCCGGACAAAATCGGTCGAGCCTTTCCCGAGAAAAGTGAGTGAGAAAAAAAATTACGTCCACCCACATGTAGACATTTGCTCAAAATTTGATTCTGAGTCGGTATGTTAACGTAAAGACAGGGTTTTTTTTTTAATTATTACGCAGTTTGGGGGAGGAGGGGGGGGGATCAAGGTCCTGCTACTCTTTGAAATTTTGTTACGAGGGGGGGGGGGGGGTCCAAGAATATTTTTTTGCGTTAAGTAATAAATGAACACTTCCAAAGAGCGCTCAGTCAAAGACTCATAAGGCATTCACACTACTTTAAATCCAAGTCCGTGATTTGGAAATGCTTGTTCTTTTGAAGATTTTCTTCAAATTAATGCGTTGTTTTCATTAAGCTAAGTGTCAGGGTTGGCAGTCCGTATCTGTCTTTGGCTTTCCAAAACATCCGACTTCACCAATTCCAAATCCAACAAAAACTCCCGTATAGAGTTGTTGATAATTAACCGAATCCGGTTTTCTTATGATTCAGTGACTTCAACTCTGAGCATCGGATTAATCGACAAATGTTTGCTTACTTTTCAGGTACCACACCGATCAAGAAATACTCCACCCCAACCACACCTGCCCAAGACCCACCCGCGCCGGCTCCCCAACAAATTCCACACCCGCATGCAAATGGACCAGCTTCATCAATCAACCACGCCCTCGCCGCTGGTCCCGGTCCCAGCTTCAACGGTGGCGACAAAAGCAAACCCAAAACCAGCGTCGTCAACGTTTCCACCGTGTTCTCCAGCCTCAACGAGTACGTCAACGCCGGGAACGAACTCAGCGAAAAGCTACAGCAGATCGAAATCCAACCGGATCTTCCGGCTGGCGTCCCACGCGCTGCCAGGGACGCCAGCAACGGCGACAGCAAACCGTTGATTTCTCCCTCGAGCTCGTCAATTTCGACCGACTCGCGATCGTCCTCGTCGCTCGGGGGCCGCGTTGATTGCTCCTCGTCCTTGAGCAACAGTTCCGGATCGGGCCACCGGCAGGTTAAGAAGCAGCGCCAGCAAAGAAACAGCAGCAGCAGCAGCAGTTCCGCCACGGCTTCGTCCACGTCGACCAGCGACGGGGAGGAGGACGACGAAACGGGAGTTCACGAGCGGCTGAACAACGAGGGGCTGTCGCTGAGTGCGGGCGATTACATTCTGGACTCGTCGGAAAATACGACGACCGTGGCCACGACCAATGAGGAAGCGCCGAAGGAGGAGGGGGAGGAGGAACTGGGACAGAAGGTGGCGACGGCGACGGAAACAGAGGCGGAAGGGAAAAAGGCAACGGGTGCAGCTGCGTCTGGTCCAAGCGAGCAGCAGGACACCTCAGCGTTCTCCTACAAAAACAGTTTGTACTCGGACACACTGAGCAACGACGTTATCAACTTGGAAGGTAGGTTGGGTTTTGTAGAAAAATCGTTATAATCGTGGATCCTTTCCTAACGCCCAAGGCGCCAAAAAAGTTGGAACGGTAACTTCAACTCGCTGGTTCTCGGGCATATTGTGAAGGCAGACAAAAATCAAAATACGATCGCAACCTGTCAAAACCTGTTGCGCCACAGGCTGATGTACACGCTTACGACAATCCACTCAGTTTTTGTACGGCGCAACAGAAGAGTGGCGCACTTCGGTTTGGTGGTACGCGGATAATAGGTCTATTCCCGTACTTGCAGAATTACAGAATTTCTGCAGGATCTGCAGAATTCTGCAGCCAGCATAAGTCACTTTTTTGTAGCACGTTCCCGTACTTTTCAGCTCGCTCTCTTCATCTCTCTCTTTTGCAGAAGTTCTGCAAGGAGAGAAGCGGCAAAACTTTTGCCTGGGTAGCGCGTTCCAGTACTTTTTCTGCAATATTGTACACAGTCAAGGATGAAAAATAATCTCTTCTAGCGAATATGATTGCATGAAGAAAGTCCCTCTGAGTATGCTTTGATCTCGTTTTTCATGACTGTCACTTGATCGTTGAGTGTGGCAGGGGCGATTTAAAACGTTTATGATCGGGTTTAGTCGTCAACTTGCTGCGATCAAAATACAATCTTGCCCCTTTACCACCAGCAGTCATGGGTTGTTACAATCATCGACTGCACTCTTGACGAATGACAGCTAGTCGTGGCAATTTGAGAATCAAGACTATTCTCAGCAGTCTTATTCGTTAGGTGTTACAGGCAGCGATTAATCGCTAATTTAATCATAGTCGTCGGATTTTCAACACTGTACACAGTTGAGTGGAATTACTCAAATTGGGTATTAAAGTTTAAAAAAATGGTTGCCAAAAAAGTAATTGAAACAACACGCCTCTAGGAAAAGGAAATAATTTTTTTATGCAGCACAACATCTTCTATATATATAAAAAATTTCGACGGTTTTGTTCGAACGCGAATCAGTTGAACACGGAACGTTGGATCGAGGTGCTCTTTGTTGCGTTGGGTTCGTATAAGCCAAAGGAAGGTTCTTACGCTATCTAATTGACACTTTGGCCACTCTGGAACCGGTTCCGGAGCATCGGCAAATTGTATGGAGAAAGTTACGTAAAATCATATTTTGATCACAGGAGGCTGAATAAGCAAAAAAACAAAAAAACGTCTACAAGCGAAAAAAGGCAGAACGAAGTTTGTCGGGTAAGGCTTGTTTTATTTAAAAAATCAAGGATGTATTATTTATTAAGAAACTATAAATTAATTCTGCTTAGGTAGAAATTATATATTAGAAACAACTCAAAACTTTTACAATAGGTAAACAATTTTACAAATGAGAGTGGCAGGAACGTTTAATATATATGATTTAGAAAAAGACAAACAAAGGTTTAATAAAAAAGGGACCATAAATACATGTTTTAATAAAATAATGTTTGAAAGATTATTCAGGATAACATAAATAAATTATGACTGGATGTCACATAAGAGAACAACGGTGTCGCAGCGAAATTGGCAAATTAAAAAAAATTAATCACAAACTCAAAAAATTTAAAACACATAAATTAAAAAATCTGAAAATATAGAAATCAATAATTAAAAATATAAAAAAACTAATATATTCAAATTGAGAAACTTTAAAAAAACACAAATCAGATATTTGAGAATTTTAAAAATGCAAATAATAAAAAATAATATAATAAATAAATAAAAAAATAATAAATCACAAACTCAAAATTTAAAACTCAAATAATTAAAAACTAAATATTTCAAAATGCTTAAAATTTAAAAAAAAAATCTTAATTTTAAAATTTCAAAATAAGTATAATAAAGGTCGAAAAAAAATCGAAATAAAAAACAAAAATTTGAATATTTATGAATGCAGAACACCAAAAATTTAAAAGGTATGGTTAAAAATAATAAGATAGAAAACTAAAGAAATAATGACTTCAAAAATAAGTAAAATTAAAAAATTCAGTCAATCAAAAATTTTAAAACAAAAATATAAATAAAATAGTAAGTAAAGTAAAAGTAAATCTTTCCCAGTTCCTGAGGGGAACACCCTTGAAGAGTATCGGGGCCGGCATTTACAAAGCGGATTCAGTGGCAGTTTCATTCTCAACTTAATGTTAACATGTTAAGGTTAATGTTAACATTCCATAGGTCGCCTCCCTAAGGTGTCGTGATAAGGTCCAGTTTGTGACGATACACTACCTTCCCTTTACTAAGCAATCGATTCCAGAAGGGAAAAGATCACCAGTTGTGTTGGTCCGAGCCGGGATTTGAACTAACAGAAACAGTCCAAATTTCCAATCTCTAGATCCTCTAAATTTAAGTTTCTAACCTAAAATATGTCTCCAAAAAATGTGTATTTTTTATGATTCAATATGGCGAAGAAATTAAGAATTTAATAATTTAGGAATTTAAGATTTTAAAAATTGAAGAATTTCAGAGTTTCAGAATTTTAGAATTTTAATTCCGACAAAATTACATAATTTTTTGGTTCATATATACAAATTGGTAGCGCCGTTAATGGTACAATTTATGATTTGCCAAGTAAATTTACCTATTATTTTAACACACATATTGAGTATCTTCAAAATCAATTTTTGATCAAAAATAATTCCTAAACAAATATTTATTTGAAATTATTAAACTCAAAAGAAATGTGTCTTTTAAAAGTTTTTAAAAACTATTTGTTTTTAAAGTACATTTTTGTTGGGGTACTAGCCGTGCTGTAACACTAGGTTTTAAGTTTTATCAGGTAAAAATATTAACACTTAAAAAAATCGCTTTATCATTTACATGAATGAACTAAGCCTGAAATCGTTAACATAAAAAAATCGTTCTCAATAAAAGCAGCCAAAAAAAAAACAACCCCAAAATAATTTATTATTGCAAATCATAATAAAATGCGTGATTTCACCCAACCTGCAAATTTTACGTAAGCGTGTACTCAACATCCATCACACAAAATTGCAGTAACTTTTCAACAAGAAAGAGAAGAGAGAGCTTGCAGAAAAGTACGGGAACGGTTTTGCTGCAACTTCTACCTCTCTCATTGCAGAAGTTCTGCCTGAGAGAAAAGTTACTTTTGTTGCAGAAAAGTACGGGAACGCTCCGCTGCCGTTTTTGTGCAGAATTGCAGAATTCTGCAGTACGGGAATAGACCTAATAATAACTCAACCAATCAAGATGATTCTTCTTTTCAGTGATTTGTTAGGATGTCTAGATGATTCTAGAACTTTGCAGAACTAAATTTGATCAAATCTGTTATTTTTGCGATCAAAAACATCGTTCCAACTTTTTTTTTTCGTGTGTAAAAAAAATTCGCCAAAAATTCCGCGGAGGCAGTCGTTTTAAAAAAGGTGGAACGATGTTTTCGGTCGCAGAAATTACAGGTTTGTTCAAATCAAGTTCTGCAAAATTTTAGGATCATCTAGACATTCTTACAAATCACTGGAAACAAGAATCGTCCCAATTGGTTGAGTAATGCGGGAGAACCAGCGAGTTGAAGTTACCGTTCCACCTTTTTTGGGACCACCATCTCCGGACGTAAGAATCGAATAATCAAGTTATTCTCTCTCCAAATTTTGCCGATCGTGGACCGGTGACCACGCTCACATTTCCTTCAGCACTTCTACTGTTTCCCGTGTCAATATATTTGTAGCATTTGCCAGCACAGCATTTGAAGAAATTCCGCTCCGTTTCGGTAGATCCACTCACTACAGACGTCACCGGCCGTAGACCACTTTGTCTGCGCCGACATGTAGAATGACAGCTGGTGGATTTCTCCGGAGAGACATACCGATCGTTGCGTCAGCCGCTGAGAGCCAGCCGTTTTCTCGTGTGTGTCAACTGACGGTCGTATTCAAATGGCGATTATGACCGGCGCTGTCAGTGAACAATCCTTTTCCAAGTCCGGTCTGATATACAACGACAAACTAATCGACTGGATAATCTGTGTAGATGACTACGTTTTTTTGCCCGCGACAGGCTATGGGCCGTCTGGACTGTCTGCAGATAAAACCTGGAAAACATAGGAATTGAGTCGACCAGTCTTGTCAACTAAAGGGGATTTGTTCCCATTAAAAATTAAACCGGTCTCCTTTGTTGATAGTCCTGATCACCATTTTACATGGCTTTAGTTAGCGAAACTCTTTTTAGTTTTATACTTGGTTATCAAATGGTTTTGCTTTGTAATTGTAAGACATGATACATTTTAATAAAAGCCTTCAGGATTTCATTCCTCATTTTTGTTTTCCTTTCAGGTATCTCATCGATATCCTCCATCGTGGCGGTAGACTTAACCAGTGCTGGCCAGGGCGACAAACAGGCCGGCGATGGATCGCCCCCACAGGACGAACAAAACAACCGCAAAGAGGAAGCGATGCTGGCGAAGCCCGAAGTGCTCGACGAAGACCGAACCACCGAGGTTAAGAAGGTGGTCGGCTTTGAGTCCACGATGGACGACGTGTCGGACACGGAGCTGGAGAGCTATCTGCAGGAGCTGGAAGAGTACGACATCCAGCAGACGATTGCACCGATGGTGACGTCGGCAACGGCGGCGACGACGACAGCAGCGACTGTTACGACGGAAGAGGTGCAACCTGAGGAGGGAGTGGTTGAAGAAGTCGTGAAAGAGGAAGTCAAGGAAGAGCTTGTGGAGGACAAGGACCGCAAGGATACGGTGAGCATTGGCAGTCACAACAGTATTGACACCAGAAGTGACGAAAGCATTCCGGAGTCTAACCGGGGTGAAAACGATGAAGATCTGATCTCGCAAGCGTCGACGCTGGAGTTTAACGATCTGGCAGCGATGACTGCGGCGAATGGGGCTGGTGTCGTGGTGGCGGTTCCAGACATTGCCGTGGATGACATTCCGGATAATGAAATACCCGAGTTCGCCCACGAAGGTCCGGCGGACGATGGCAGCGAGATTCGGTTCATCGATTGTACCGAAACGGAATCGGCAGTGATACGAGAGAATCTCCCCGCGGCAGAGGATGCACGAGCGGCTGGTGCAGATAACGGTGGACAACCGAGGGTGATTGAAGATCCAATAGTACCGCAAGTGTCGACGGTTCCTTTGCCGAGACCAAACTCGCTGGAGTTGCCAAATCAACCGGAAAGTGCAGTCGAAAAGCAAAGCTCTCCAGGTCACACACCTCCTTCCTCAGTGTCGCACGGAATTGACTCCGACCAAGGTATGACCTTGTCCTCTACAAGTTCCGACGATTTCGCTCCCTCGTCGGTAGCTATAGTTCCTCCTCCGTCGGCTCCTCCGACCGAAGCAAGCGAAGGCCTGCTGCTCTCGGACGGAAGCGGACAAGCGGCAGGCGCCGGCGACGATTATCGACCTCCACTTGTAACGCTGAGCAGTGCCCAAGCCCAGCTCGGGAAGATCCCCCCGTTCTGGGTTCCGGACAATTCCACCAACTTCTGCATGCAATGTAACCAAAAGTTCTCCATCATCAAGCGACGCCACCATTGCCGGGCCTGTGGCCAACTGCTCTGCTCGGCCTGTTGCTGCCTGAAAGCCAAACTGGAATACCTCGGCGATGTCGAGGCACGAATCTGCATCCCGTGCGACATCATCCTCAACCAGCAGCAGCAAGCCCTGGAAGAAGCCGCGTACGGAACGCAATTTGCAATCGCCGCCGGAGCTTCCGGACCATCGTCCTCCTCCCGCCAACCCAATCCGAACAATCCCATGGAGTACTGCTCGACCGTGCCGCCCTTCCAACAGGCCAACAGCAACGCGCCGCAATCTCCGATCTCCGTGATGGTTCCGGTCGGCGTGCTGAAACGGGCCGGAGCCCCACGCTCGGGTCGCAAGGATAAAACGGTCATCTTTAGCGATGGCATCCGGCCCGGGTGCGATTTGACCGAACTGGACGAAAACTGGGACGCGCAGCCCAAGACGTCGCCCTCAATTCCCGGCGGTGGCAACGGGGACAAGCGCAAGGGACGAGTGCAGACACCCGTGAGCGGTACGTAGAGCTACTGTGTTGTAGAAGTAGATATCAAAACATTATAAAAAGTGCTTAGATATTTTATTTGGTTTGCTAGAATCGTTGTCAATAGCATCGTGTTCAAGATTTTCAACAAAATTAACAGAACACATTATAAAAATTTGTTTGATTGATACATATCCGAAAATTGTCTACTGTATTCATCAAGCGACCTTTGTAACACTAATTTTGTTAAAAAAAAACTCCGCAGACATCTGAGGACGACAACAAAGGCTAGCAAAGCCTAACAAAACCCCTACACAATCCCCCTTCCCTTCCCACGCCTTGTCTTTTAACATGAATCGGTTCCCCTCCCACTAACATTTACGCACAAGATCCTCTGTTATTACTCTTAGCTTTAAGAAAATGGTAATTACAAAAACCGACTCGGTCCTAACCAGGTCCCAGCACCGAAAAGGACCTCATAAAAATAATTTTACCTCCGCAGACATACAATCCATTGTTCCTTTGAACACGGTTGTTGTGTTGTTATTAGGTCTATTCCCGTACTGCAGAATTCTGCAATTCTGCACAAAAACGGCAGCAGAGCGTTCCCGTACTTTTCTGCAACAAAAGTAACTTTTCTCTAAGGCAGAACTTCTGCAATGAGAGAGGTAGAAGTTGCAGCAAAGCCGTTCCCGTACTTTTTTGCAAGCTCTCTCTTCTCTTTCTTGTTGAAAAGTTACTGCAATTTGGTGTGATGAATGTTGAGTACACGCTTACGTAAAATTGCAAGTTGGGTAAAATCAAGCATTTTATTATAAGTTGGAATAATAAATGATTTTGGGGTTGTTTTTTATGTCTGGTTTTATTGAGAACGATTTTTTTTATGTTAACGATTTCAGGCTTAGTTCATTCATGTAAATGATAAAGCGATTTTTTTAGTGTTAATATTTTTACCTGATAAAACTTAAGCCATAGTGTTACAGCACGGCTAGTACCCCAACAAAAAAATGAAATTTAAAAACAAATAGTTTTTAAAAACTTTTAAAAGACACATTTTTTTTGAGTTTAATAATCTCAAATAAATATTTGTTTATGAATTATTTTTGATCATAAATTGATTTTGAATATACTAAATATGTGTGTTAAAGTAATAGGTAAATTTAATTGGCAAATCATAAATTTTACCTTTAACGGCACTACCAATTTGTATTCTTATATGAACAAAAAAAAAAAAAATGATGTAATTTTGTCGAAATTAAAATTCTGAAATTCTGAAACTCTGAAATTCTTAAATTTTTAAATTCCTAAATTCTTAAATTATTAAATTCTTCAATTCTTAATTTCTTCACCATCTTGAATCATAGAAAAAAACAAATTTTTTGGAGTCATATTTTAGGTTAGAAACTCAAATTTAGACGATTTAGAGATTGGAAATTTTGACTGTTTCTATTTTATTTATATTATTGTTGTAAAATTTTTGATTTACAGAATTTTTAAATTTTACTTAGGCCGTTGCAAATATTTTTCAAAGTTTATGTCTCCCCCCCTTCAAAGTCGGTCTGAATAATCAGGGGGCAAAAAAAATATTTTTTCGAAAAACTTCAAAATTTTTATAAAAATTAATGTTTAATCAACCGAAATCCAGTTAAAATGCATTTTCCTGCGTTTATAATCATATTTTGCATGTTTGAACTCCTTTGAAAATATTTAAAATTTTCATGAAATACCAATGTACAGTCCCACAAAAGGTTTTTTTTTCGCGAAAAAAAAAATTCCGTCAATACATCGATATTTTGAAAACTAATGATTGGAAAGTAACTGGACGCGTGTAAAATGCATTTTAAAACACTTTTTCCATCAAAACGTTAAAACCTAGGCTTGTAATTTCAATTTTTATATTTTTTTTATTTTTTGCCCTCCCCCCCCCCCCCCCTTCCCTCGACTTTGGTCAGAGCTGAGGGACTTAAAATTCAAAAAATATTTGCAACGGCCTTATTTTTGAATTTATAATTTCTTGAATTATCTTATTATTTTTAACTGTAGCTTTTGAATTTTTGGTGTTCTGCACTCATAAATATTCAAACTTTGGTTTTTTTATTTCGATTTTTTTTTCGACCTTTATTACATTTATTTTGAATTCTAAAATTAAGATTTTTTTGAAATTTTAAACATTTTGAATTATTTAGTATTTAGTTAAATTTGAATTTTTAAACTTAAAATTTGTGATTTATTATTTTTTTTATTTTTCTGATATAATTATTTGCATTCTTAAAATTCTCAAATATCTGATTTATGTTTTTTATACTTTCTCAATCTGAAAATATCAGTGTTTTATATTTTTAATTATGGATTTCTTAATTTCCAGATTTCTTAATTTATGTGTTTTAAATTTTTTGAGTTTGTGATTCATTTTTTTTTAATTTGCCAATTTCGCTGCGTCACCGTTGTTCTTTCATGTGACATCCAGTCATAATTTATTTATGTTATCCTGAATAATCTTTCAAACATTCTGCTATTAAAACATGTATTTTTGGTCCCTTCTATATTAAACCTTTGTTAATCTTTTTTTAAATCATGTTTATTAAACGTACCTGCCACTCTCATTTGTAAAATTGTTTACCTAATGTAAATGTTTTGAGTTGTTTCTAATATATTTCTACCTGAGCATAATTAATTTCTAGTTACTTAATAAATAATACATCTTTGATTTTTTAAATAAAATGTTGTGCTGCATAAAAAATAATTTCCCCGTTCTAGAGGCAAACTTGTTTCAATTACTTTTTTTGTCAACCATTTTTTTTTTTAATATTTTGAAATAATTAAAAAACTTTAATACCCAATTTGAGTAAATCCACTCAACTGTGTACAATATTGCAGAAAAAGTACTGGAACGCGCTACCCAGGCAAAAGTTTTGCCGCTTCTCTCCTTGCAGAACTTCTGCAAAAGAGAGAGATGAAGAGAGCGAGCTGAAAAGTACGGGAACGTGCTGCAAAAAAGTGACTTATGCTGGCTGCAGAATTCTGCAGAACCTGCAGAAATTCTGCAATTCTGCAAGTACGGGAATAGACCTATTGCGTGTGTTATTTATGCTACAACTGTATGTCGAGAGCATTGACTACGTGAATAGTATGTGTGAATGTGATTGAAATTAGGATTGTTATTTCTATTACGAACGTAAGAATTTTGCCTTTGTTTTGCATATGAACGGAAACCAATATTCTCAAATAACAATCGTCTATGTTTAGGCGGCCAAAGTGTTGTTGTTTTGCGATTACTGGTCAATAAACCAGACACCTTTGATTATTGTTACCAAAGATAGTTTCTCCTTTTTTAAGCATTTTTTTCTTTTAGCCCATTTGAAAATCCTGCCAAAATTCGGTCCATAGTGGCCACTTCCTTGAAATCCCCGAATCCGCATGAAATTTCACAGCCTGAACAAATTCCTCAGCTGTTGTTTTTATGTGCGTGTACAGAAAGGTCCACAAAGATTCATGAAATGACCCTTCTTTTTCTTATCATCCGTAAATTCATTAGCATCAAAGGTGTAAATCAACCTGTCCGTAAATGATATTCCCTTGCGGAAGGGTTCATTTGGCCTTTGCCAACGAGTTATTTTGTTATTTGTTATTTTTTTCTTTATTGGAGGTGGACAAAAGCCCCCTTGAGCTGTGTCTGGTTATCGATAAAAGTCACTTTCTCAAAAAGGCACAAAGGAAAGGAGTTCAGGTGATTAAGGAATCGTTTTTTGATTGTGTCACGGGAGATGTCAAAGTCAAACAGATCTGAGCACAAGTTAAAAACACGACACATACTGGAAACCGGTTCGTTCTAGGGAAGATTTCAACGTCAGTTGTTGCGCCGCTACAGGAATTATTTTCCTTAAAATTTCCACCAGTCTACTCGAGCTGAACCCGAGAATAGAAACTATATAGTTGACCTGAAAGAAGCCATAAATGGCGGAAACTACCTGCAGGTAAAATGAGTTGGGCTATAAAACGGGACAGATTTGATTTTTCTTTTACTCAAATTATTTTACGCACTGTTCTTATATCACAAGATCCTCAATAATTACTCTTAGCTTTAAGTAAAATGTTATTTCAAAGGCCGATTCGGTCCTAACCAGGTCTTAGTACCAAAGGACCTAATGATTTTTTTTATTGAAGACTGTTCTTGAATGAGCGAACGGTTTCTTGCTAACTACAATTCTTGTCTTACTTACTGTTGAATTCCGCTGGGCAACTTTTAGAACATGCTTAGACAATTAAGTAGGCGTGCACAGTAGGCTGGTCTAAATCCGGGCTTAATCGAGGCTACTCCCTGAAAGATTGGCCCATCCTTGGGCCCATCACTAGGCTAAATTCCAAATTTGAGCTCTTGAAGTTTGTATGGGAAAAGTCGTCAAAATGTATGGAGAAAAGCAATTGTTTTAGTTTTTTACCTGTGGAAGGCGCAATAACTATCCAATTCTTACCATTTCTTGGAACTAAGTTCTTCATTAATTTTGGAAAAACCTTCCCGAAGACAGCATATTTTTCAAAATTTCGGTTTCAGGTTCGGTTTTGCATAGTCTGGGGCAAGATGGGACAGTTGATTCTCAATTCCCTATATATTAATTATTCAACCGTTTCGACAGCACTGTCAGAATTGATGCATTATTGATTCAAGATCCTCACTGTTTTCGTCCTTCCTAGAAACCCCTCCCGCTTCAGCTAGCACCAGCAAACCGTCGTTGATCCCCGCAGGTGAGAACAAACTTCCGCCGATCGTGAAGCAGCTCACGAAAACAGAATCCAAACACATTGAGATCGACAACGATGCGGCCCTGATTGCGAGCTTACGAGATGGAACACTGACCTTTGCGCTGCAGCGAAATCTGCACGTTCTGGTGACGATCGTCGAGCTTAACTGTTGCATCAATAAAACTGTGATCAATTTTACCACCCGCGGGATGCACTTTGTTGGACAGGACGAGATTGTGATTCTTCTGGAGCTGGGAGATTCGCAGCTGCTGCCGAAGGATATCTTTGTGCATTTGAACGAGATTTACGAGGACGCGGACGGTGGCAGTACTCTCACGGAGTTGGGCTTCAGTCCGGCGAAAAGTTCGAACTTTTTGGGCTCGAAGAACCACGGTGGGTTTTTGTTCGTCCGACCGACCTACCAGTGTATGCAACATGTGATATTACCGGACCAGCCGTACCTAGTGGGCGTCCTGATCCACCGTTGGGAAATGCCTTGGGCCAAGATCTTACCGTTGCGGTTGATGCTACGACTGGGTGCCCTATATCGGTACTACCCGAGTCCACATGTGAGCGTCCGGGAACGAGACTCGGTGTACGTTGAAATTGCCCAAACCATCATCAACCTGTTGGCGGACTTCCGGAACTATTCGTACACGATCGCAACCATCCGCGGCATGGTGATCCACATCGAGGACCGCAAAACAAGCATTCTGATTCCACGCAACCGGTACGAGCAGGTCATGAAGGTGTTGATGAATGGCTCGACGGATCAACTGCTGGCACTAGGGGGAAACTTCAGCAAGGTTGCCGACGGACATTTGGTGTGCATCCAGAACACCGAGTCCGGCTGTCCAGAAGCAACGCAGTATTCGACGCAAGCGATCAACATCGAGGGTCAGCCGAGGAAAGGTGAGTCCTTGAAGGGTATCCTAAAACAGTTTGATCAACCATTTTGTGATTTCAGTGACCGGGGCCAGCTTTCTGGTGCTAAACGGAGTGTTGAAACCCAACAGCGGCCTCGTGGGCAAGTGCAGCATCGTCGAGGACGGGCTGATGGTGCAGGTACCGCCGGCAAAGATGGCTAGTATTAAGGAAGCGCTGAAGCTGATGAAGGACTACCGAATAGTGTGTGGTCCGGAGGAGGGCGACGACAGTCAGAAGGAAATCGTCAGCATCGAGTGGACCGATAACGATCTGAACTTTAACATTGGGTGAGTTGAC
Organism: Culex pipiens pallens; assembly: GCF_016801865.2. Lineage (NCBI taxonomy): Eukaryota > Metazoa > Arthropoda > Insecta > Diptera > Culicidae > Culex > Culex pipiens. Next base: position 108,565,615 of record NC_068937.1, on the reverse strand, counting down.
GGGGTGCAAATCAAGTGATCATTCTTCAATTCGATTTCTTAATCCGCAGAGTCGTTTCCCCAATCGACAAGAAACCACTGAATGGAGTGCCTAGTATTAGAGTGCATAGAGGGACTGACTATTCCAACGCGAACCACATTATCCGCTGGACGGAGGTTTTCATAATTCAGGTAAGGATTGTCATTACACAAATAGTGCTTCTAATCTTCTTGCATTCCAACAGAGTGACGAAGAATCGAACCAACCTGGGGATCCAGTGAACATGTCGAAGCTTTCGGAGCAGGTGGCGAAGAGTGCGTGCACGGCACTGGTCGCGTTTCTCGATCTGCTAGCGTCCAACGGATGTCACAAAATTGGCCTTAGGATTATGCTGGACTCCGAACAGGTTAGTTATGATCACCGAAGGTTTCAAACGGCGCTTCTAGTGTGGAAGGCATTGTTAAGTGGTAAACAGCATTATTTGAATGAAACAAGCCAAAATTTAAGAAAACTGCTTCATATGTTCATTTTTAGAAGAAACATGAACTTTAGGGTCCCCTGAAACACGTGAGCAATTCTTTATGAAATCGTCCGATTTCGACCATTTTTATTTGGCTTAAACTTTGTGGGGACCTTTCCTATGACCAAAGAAGCTATTTTGTGACATTGGTTCATCCATACAAGTCTCCATATAATTTTGACAGCTGTCCATGCAAAAATGGTTTTGATCATTTTTTTTTTGTCTTTGGCAAAGTTGTAGGTATTGTTGAGAAATATTCAGAAAAAAGGTACATGAAAAAAAATTGCCGATTTTTTATTTACTTTTTTTCACAAAAACTTTATTTCTCTAAATACGTATTTTTTAATATGTTTCCTGGGACCAAATCCGTAACTTTTGAGCCATGGAGAAGTATGGTCAAAAATGCTGCCGCCGAGTTACGATTAAAAAAAAAACTAGTGATTTTCGGAAAAAAATCGAAATTTTATAAAAAAAATTTCGACCTCATTTTTTACGAAAAATTGAATTTGGAATCGAAAAGTACTTTGCACATTTTTTTTGATAAAAGGCTCCAGGTGGTTATGTTACACATGACCAGTATGACAAAGAACATTGCAATATGATTGTCGAAATTTCGATTAGAATGTCCGGTCCAAATTTCCCCATGATTCCCTTATAATTAACGTCCTATCGAACTAAGGGGACGGAAATTGCAAGTGGAGCTGAAATAGAAATCGAGGTGAAATCAATTGACTTTCCTTCGCCACTCGAAAGTTACCAAGATGCGGGAATGTTCTTGCAAGGCTGTTGCAAGCAATCGGCGGCAGTAAAGGAAATTTGAACAGCAGACAATAAAACTGCCCTTTATAGGACTCTAATTGATTACGAGATAGTTATTCTAAATTTCCAGAAACAGATTTTCAAAGTGGCACAAAAAAAATGTGCATCGCAGTAATCTATTTATTACTTCCTGCCTAATAAGCAATTTATTTTAACTGCTTAACTTTAGATAATGGCCAAATGCAACTTTTTATGTTCAGTATCAAAAATCATAAAGTTTGATACCCATATTGTCCCAACTCTTACGGTTCGGCAAATGTCCCCCCATCGGAACATCCGCGGGGCCTCCGGCCACTCCAGTCCCGGTGATGGCCAGTTCCAATGATCGACTCCCGCGACTGGCATGTCTTAGCTGGTCCTTGCCTCCAAACGATCTGCTCCCGGACCTCCAGGCCATCTGCTTCTGATGTGTTCTCGTCGACGTCCAGCAATAGAATGAATTTTCGGGACCGACCGAGCCGCGTGTTGTTGCCTCGTCGACGATCCGAAAATTATGAGGTGTAGTGGGGGTGATTTTAGATACATCAATCTCACGTCTCTCGATTGACTGATTGGGAAACGTTCATTCATCCAACCAGCGTGCACCAAAAAGAGGGGATATTTGCCGAGAGGGGAATTCGTCACGTAACGTTTGGATTGACACCACGTATAGAAACCTTAGGACAAAGTTCTTTGTCAAAATAGTGTCCATGAGTGACCACTTCTGAAAATATTTTTGTTGAAAAGTGAAAATTTGCTATAAAATTGTCTAAGAGACTTTGAAGTTTGGTCCCCTAGTTGCAGAGATAAAGCGGCCTAATGTTTTGTTGATGTTTTCTAAGTTCCTTGGGCATGAGTAAGGACCTTGACGCCGTTAGCAATTTTGGCTTTAAAATAAAATTTCGTGATAATATCACTTTCCCCCAGCCAACATGCCCAGCTTATGCTTATAATATCACTTCCCCCAGCCAACATTTTTGCCATGCGAAGCGGGCCTCGACGCTGTGTCTAGGTTTAATTCCTAGCTAGGAGCCATCAGTGTCTTAAGAGGTGGTCCCATGGCCGAGTAGGAGTTCATGAAGCAAATTAGTCGTCTCCCACCACTTTTAAATTGAAAAATGAAGTCTGAAACCAGCGCTTCTCACAACAGAAAAAGAGGCCTCTTGCACGCACACATAAAGAAATAAGTGTTTACAAAAAAGTTTGCATTTATGTGTGGAAATGTCATTTTGAATACAAATTATCAATGTTTTAAGTGTTTTGCTCCGTCTAGAACCATGCAAATGTTTAAAAATAGTCGAAATAGTGCTCTAAGAAGATTCCCCAAGTCTGTCATACGACTGGAATTGAATGAGTAGATCTCTTTTTTCACGTCTCTCATTCTCTAGCAGTAGTCAAAAGCTAGCAGTGAACTGAAATTTTGGTTTGCTTCATGTGTACCTACACTCGGTTGGAAACTTTTTGCAGGCCTTGGTCCGATTTTCAATGTTAAAATATGAAACATTCGTTAATTTTCCGATCTTTTCGAACATAATATTTTCTATTGTTTTTGAATCAAGACTAACTTTTCAAAAGTGCTAAAAATTGAATATTACACCCTTTTAAATCAAACACCTATCTTCGCCATATGAAGATTTTGTTGCTCGATTAAAGCAAAAAAAAAAACTATTTTGGCAACAAACTTACCAGCACAGTCTCGCACGCAAATTTTTGCCATTTACTGGCCAAAAAGATCAAATTTAATGCCCTTTTGATCAAAATTTCTATTTTGCGAGACCATTTCTCATCACTTTGATTATACGCACAGTGACACACGCGAGCAGCACGCAACCGCTTAATGAATATCGTCAAAATCAACTATTCACTTTCGCTTACTTTTTCACAGCGCTTTCGAAACTGCGCAAAACTGCTCCCAACTTTCGGCAACATGCTCTTTTGCACGTTAGATAGCCACTCACAATGCTTGAAAAGCGATCTATCACTGAACGGGACTGCTCGATATTCGATAGAACTTTTTGTCAGCGATCATTTCCCAAAACGATATTTGATCGCTGACACACAACGCCTATCATGACCGTCATTGCTTGGCGACGGTCGATGAACGTAAACACGAAAACGAAACGAACGAAAAATGAGCACCACTCAAGCAGCCGCCCGAACGAGACAACGTGCTCTCTCTCTTTCTCTCGTTTTTGTCTCTCTCTTCCTAGTGTATGCTGCGTGGTGACAGAAATCATATGATTGCTATCTTTGGAGAGATGGTCGGAATCTCGGTAGAATGTCAAACGACCGCTCTCTAAGCGATTTTTCTCCTGGAAGGAAGTCAATGATTGTGTGAGTGACTTTGCGTAGCACTCATTCCTTTGTGTGTGAAAAGAACGAAAGTAGAATGTAAAAATCAGGTTGTCGTGGTGAAGACGATTGGAGTGTTTGTCAGCTATCACCAACAAAGTCGAAATTTCACAAGCCCTGGTCACTCACTTGCAAAATAATCCCGAAACATGTAAATAATTAGCAAGCGCCATTAAAATCACAGTCTATTGACGTTTGACTTTTGACGACCCATTCCAATCGAAAGCTGAAGACAACCGAGCGAAAAGCGAAGGCAAATAAGTGTTCGCTTAAAATTTCATCACAATAAGCAGACCCAAAAGAGCGCTGGAAGAAAAAAAACTAAGCTGAAAATAGAAAAATGGGCGTGGCCCTGTGCATTCTCGTCAGATTAGAATACACTTGGAATTTTTTTAAATGCTTGTAGAAGGAATAGAATAACATTTAGTAAAAGTGAAAATAAAAAGAAATGTTCACACAAGGTTGCTCTACTGGTTGGTGTACTTGGTTTAAGTAAATTTCAAGGAATACTCCAGATTATCCAGCATCATTCAAACACGATCGCTTATTAGGCCTCTACAAAAATAACAGAATCAAATAGATTTTTTTTTCGAAATTTGTTTTGAAAAGTATCACTTTTCAACATTTTTTTGTTTCAGACGGTGGATTGACTAAATGCATGGACATTTGACTTACAATTCCATTCAAAGGGTGATTTTCGGAATTTAAAAAAATGTATGGAATTCGTGTCAAACTTGATTTTTTTTCAGCACTCGTCGTATATAACCAACTCGGTGAACCTCGTTAGATACATGTACGACTCGTGCTGAAAAAATCTTCTTTTTGCAACTTGTTACATGAACTACTTTTGGATCATTATAAATTAAGTGGAAGTTCCAAACACACTTTTAATTTCTTTAATAAAATTTCCGCAGGTATCGTACGAGGCCGGTAGCCAGTACAACAAGCTCGGCCCGCTGTACATGAACGCGCTGGACAACGAGCTGATTGGAACGCTCAACCGGCAGGCCAACAGTCTCCACCTGGATCAGCAGATTATCGTTGAGCTGATTTTTCACATTCTGGACAAGTAAGAATAAGCGAGTTGTTTGTCGACCATGTAACTATTACCTGTTCTGGATGGATTTAGCTGCAGTGTTTCACAATATAAACTTATGATGTTAGACGTCTACCAACAAGAAATACAACCAAACTAGCTAGAGATTCGGTAGATTGGAGCAAGCATTGATGGATTTCCAGTTATGATATTAGTGGTAGCTGAAACAAGAGTAAAACAGTGCATATAAAACGCATAGTCTCGCCTCATACTGTTGCAATTTGAGTGGGTCAGCTGGATATTGTGGATGCGCCTGCGCTGAGATATTTACAACCGAAACGATGATTTGAACTAGGTTTAAGGTACGAGTACTAATCGGTTGCGTTCTGACTTATTATACGTCTACACAAGTACTATGGCAAGAAAAACTGTGAGATTTTAATCTGTGAGGTGAGGCAAGTGTCAAGATGATATGATAATTATCGTAAGAGAGGGACAAGTAACTTGTCTTTATAAGCATATTTCTTGTATAGTTGAATTATTGGAACTTTATTATTGCTATTAATCAACTTAAAATATTTATATTTTATTTAGAAGTTTTAAAAATATAGAGAGATATTGGACGCAAGTCGTTTTTTTGTCAAAAATCATTTCCACGAAAGAAACGTACCCAAATTCGGATTTCCAGCTCGTACCATACAAAAACTACTTAATGAATCTGCTAATTGCACTGCACATGTTCTCGCGGCGTGGTTCCTGCCGGCAAAGTTGCACAAAACTAAACACAATCCGCTAATTTTGTCTGCTCCCGATAGTCGCGGAAATTGTGGGAGGAAACCCCCGGATCAATTATAATTGCAAATTTGAAGCGTCCTCCCGGGGAGATTTCGCGCTGTTTTTCTCGTTTTCGCTGGCGGCAACAAAACGCGAGCGCCCGCGACCAGTGCAACGGTTTTTCCTAATGGGTTACGCGGAAGGACATTTTCCAGCAGCAGCAGCAGCATTCGTGTTTCAATTGTTGTACAAAAACCACGGCCGTCGCCGATTGAATGGAAATTGAAATTTTGTGTATTTATAGGCGCAGTTGCAATGGAGTATAGACTAATAACCCCCACGAAAATTTCGCGAGGCGTTTTTGTGGGGAAACCAATTCATCCGCCTCATTTGCACTGGACAAATTGCCGGCGAGGATGACCCTTCTGGGTTTTGTTGGGCATGGAAATGGTTTTGTGAACCGCGGGCAGCGTGTGAAACTAGTGCCTAACATTTTGGTTGGTTTTTGCTTGGATTTTTGCAATTTTTATTTGTTTCGGAGCTGGAATTTGAAATCAATATTCAAATAAATCTAATTGCTATACTTATTTACTTTAACAGCTCAATGTTAAAACATTATATTCTATTTTACTTAATTATACAGATAAACCACTTTTTAAGCGAGTCGTTTCTCGGATTTGTCGATTTCTCGGAAATGACGCAATATTTTTGCAATCCATTAAAAGCCATTTGTACGTTTTGTGCAGATCTACAAAACGCTTTTTGGAAGCTTGTAAAAATGTTGTGTCGTTCCCGAGAAATCGACAAATTAGAAAAACGTAACGCCTTGCGTAAAATGAGGTTCCTCTGTATGTTTTCACTTCAATATATGTATCTTTTTTCAGGTCATTTTAAACCACCTGAGAAACTTGGCAGGCACCATTTAAATTGTAAAAAATGCGTAGAGGCATATTGAAAAAATATTATTATTACTTTACTTAAAATACAGGAAATGTTAGTAAAAAACACTGCCAAAGTTGATCCCTTAAAAATGAAATTTATATAAACATTGGCAAAGTCCCATAAAACAAGTCAAACATCTAACCTTAAAATTTTAAGAGTTCTTCCTTCCAATGCTTTTTTAAGATCAAAAATTGGTTGAGAATGGCCAATGCCCACTACTTCATTCGTCGGTGAAGTATCCCATCAATCCCTTTCCCCTTCCAAATCCGGATATCTTGGAGGTCGTCTAAGTTCTTAGGCATCTCTATAGGGTATCCAATCAGAGCATCATTGGTGCGCTGGAAGTGGGGACGCGAAGTCGTGATTATTCAGGTTAATTTTTTTTTGTGCTTATGTGTCGCTGTGGTGTAAACAATATTCGGAGTGAAAAGTGATTTTTTTTGTGTGTGTCTTAATTTATTGTTTTGTGATTTTCAAAGCCCTTCCTATATCATCGTTGATCGGAAGGCACGGCGTCGGGTGGATTGTGTTTAAATTTTTCGAATAAGGTTTTATTTGTTTGCGGTAAAAAAAGCCATTTCTATGTAATGATCGAAAGACGCACTGACAATTTGGATCGTCGAGTTAATAGTGGAGCAAAATAACTGTGTGTGAGTGATTTTGTGTGTTAACCAGAAAGACCTTCCCATAGCATCGTTGCTCGGAAGGCTCGCCGACGGGTCTGTTATGAAAGTCCTCCCCATAGCGTCGTAGCTCGGGAGGCATCGAAAAGCCAATACCTTATCCTACTAACCCAAAAAAATATTAATCACGTGATGCTTGAAGGAGATGCTGTGGATTCAACGGTCTCAAGCGGTATCAACAAGTATATAGCGAAAAACTATGTGCTTGATGAGTCTGCAGCTTCAACTATCGGACTAACATTCCTCCCTTTCGTTGAACTGCAGGCTTCTTGGGAGGGCGCCGGTATTGACTAATAAAGTAGGGATCTTCAGAGGTTAAACAGTGAACGGATGGTTGGCTCCCACTAATCATTTTTGATTCATTGTTTAACTTCAGCTGATCTGTCAATAACGGAGTAGCAGCTCATTGGCAGTCAACCATGCTCATGCTCATGCTCATGCTCATCTCTATAGGGTATCCAATCATCACATCCCTCCCCCACTTCCCCCGTTGATCGTGAGGAGTCGACCAAAAGGACAAATGAGTGGTTATGTGTCATTCGGCTCATTCCTGACGCATTTATTTTCCTTATCGGCGCCAACCTAGCTATTGCGAGCTTTATGCTCGACTAGAGTACTGTCAACTAAGCTAAGCTAAGCTAAGTATGGAGAATTAGGGCGGTTTGTCGCTCTTGCATACAACTAATAATTGCATGCAATATGAGAAGCTTCGGATAGTCGAGGATCCGGATAATCGAGTCTCTACTGTATATTGAGGGGTCAGTACGGATTTTGAAAAGTTCTCAAATCAAGTTCTGGTGTGGTTCCCCTTGAAGGGCATACCGATAGGGACTCTCACGTCAAATTTCAGCTCATTTTGATGAAACTGGCTTGTCTAAAGCGGTTTCAAGTTTACATGAAAATTTTGATTTTTTTTCAATCGCTCTTACACTGCCGCTAAAATCAAGTCCCATATGAGCAATTCTCTACCAAAACCGGAAATGGATTTTCTTTGTATTTTTTGATTTGGCTCAAACTTTGTGGGGGCCTTCCCTATGACCAAATAAGCTATTTTGTGTGATTGGTTCATCCATACAAGTCTCCATTACAATTTTGGCTGCTGTCCATACAAAAATGGTAGGTATGTAAATATTCAAACAGCTGTAACTTTTGAGTGAATTTTCTGATCAATCGGCAAAGTTGTAGGTATTGTTGAGGACTTTTGAGAAAAAAATAGGTACACGGAAAAAAATTTTGCTGATTTTTTAATCAACTTTTTTTTCACTAAAACTCAATTTCCCAAAATACGTATTTTTTGATTTTCGAGATTTTTTGATATGTTTTAGGGGACAAAAATCCGCAACTTTTGAGCCATAGAGAAGTATGGTCAAAAAATCTGCCGCCGAGTTATGAATTTTTGAAAAACCAGTGATTTTTGTAAAAAATCGAAGTTTTATGCAAAAACAAGTTTGACATTATTTTTTAATGCAAAATTGAATTTGCAATCGAAAAGTACTTTACAGATTTTTTGATAAAGGGCTCCGTTTTCAAGATATAGCCACCGAAAGTTTGATTTTAGCGAAATATTTGCAGTTTTTCAATTTTTGAAAATAGTGACCATGAGTGACCATTTCTAAAAATATTTTTTTTGAAAAGTTCAGAAAATTTGCTATAAAATTGTCTAAGAGACATTGAAGATTGGACCTCGGGTTGCTGAGATAGAGCCGCTTTAAGAAAAAGAAACACGAAAATTGAAGTTTTCTTAATCTCACCAAAACAACCCACCATTTTCTAATGACCATATCTCAGCAACTAATGGTCCAATTTTCAATGTTAATACATGAAAAATTCATGAAATTTTTCGATCTTTTCGAAAAAAATATTTTGAAATTTTTTAAATCAAGACTAGCATTTTAAATGGGCGCTATATTCAATGTTTGGCCCTTTTAAAATGTTAGTCTTGATTTAAAAATCTTCAAAATCGGATCTTGATAACCGGACCATTAGTTGCTGAGATATCGTCATTAGAAAATTATGGGTTATTTTGGTGAGATTAAGAAAACTTCAATTTTCGTGTTTCGTTTTCTTAAAGCGGCTCTATCTCAGCAACCCGAGGTCCAATCTTCAATGTCTCTTAGACAATTTTATAGCAAATTTTCTGAATTTTTCAAAAAAAATATCATTAGAAATGGTCACTTATGGTCACTATTTTTAAAAATTGAAAAACTGCAAATATTTCGCTAAAATCAAACTTTCGGTGGCTATATCTTGAAAACGGAGCCCGTTATCAAAAAATCTGTAAAGTACTTTTCGATTGCAAATTCAATTTTGCATTAATTTTGCATTAAAAAAGATGTTCTGTCAGTGCAAGCGGATGGTGGGGTTTGTGTGCAAAGTGAAAAAAAATAATTCAGGATTGTGAGATGGATTTTTGTGGTTTTCTTTTTGTGCTGTATTCGCGATCGTGAAAATCAGGAGTGAGTTGCGCTGTTGCTATAAAACAAGATCGATCTTGGATTTTATTTATATTAATCGGTGAGTTATTGTGTGCTTAAAGCCCTTTCTTCACCATCTCTGGTTGGAAGGCAATTTGACGGTTGAGTTCGTTAGTTTTATCGTGTAAAATAATATTTTGATTCATCAAGAACGTTGTGTGGTGCGCGAGTCTTTTTTTTGTATTGAAAAGACCTTCCCATAGCACCGTAGCTCGGAGGGCTCGACGTCGGTTGTTTGTGTGTTAAGCCCTCTCCATAGCATTGTAGCTCGAGAGGCAACGAAAATCAATTCCTCATTTAGCTAACAGAAAGAAGATCGGAAGGCATTTGATGGTTGAGTTCGTAGCGTCTATTCCGTAAAAAATTTATGAATTAATTGGTTATATAATTAAAAATCAGACTACGCTATCATTGCAGCATTGCGTTTAACACCTCATTATATAAATAAACATTATTTGGCTTTATCTTTCCACAGCCGGCTGTCTAAGATAAAACCATTTCATTTAAAATTTAACAACAGTTAAACGGGAAATGTCTCATCCGCAGCATCCGATTGTTAATAATAACTTTCAACAAACTTTATGATTTTGGGTCACATCATCATCTTCTATGATGAATCCTGACCAAGCACCCTATCCTACTAACAAATTTTCAGGTTCTTGGCGCTTGTGGGGTGTAAGCACAGAGTAAATCAGCTGCCCTAGTAGCAACCTGCGCTAACTAACATTCCCGTCCCTTAAAATCGAGATCTACAAACTGACATGGCGGGCGCCGTTGGTGACCAATGACTGTAACCAATTCGCAACTGATCTAGTTTTAGCAATCATGGTGTTTTAACTTTTCGGCGCATTCATACATGCTGTTGATAAGGGAAACACCACTAGATCGTCGAAGCCTATGATCAGTAGTGCTGATAGGATATTACGGTTTTGTTCAGCAACGGAGGGGCAACCATGGGTGGTCTCTCATGCTCATGCTCATGCTCATGCAAATTCAATTTTGCATTAAAAAATAATGTCAAACTTGTTTTTGCATGAAACTTCGATTTTTTCCAAAAATCACTGGTTTTTCAAAAATTCATAACTCGGCGGCAGATTTTTTGACCATGTTCCTCTATGGCTCAAAAGTTGCGGATTTTTGTCCCCTAAAACATATCAAAAAATCTCGAAAATCAAAAAATACGTATTTTGGGAAATTGAGTTTTAGTGAAAAAAAAGTTGATTAAAAAATCAGCAAATTTTTTTTCCGTGTACCTATTTTTTTCTCAAAAGTCCTCAACAATACCTAAAACTTTGCCGAAGACACCAAATTGATCAGAAAATTCACTCAAAAGTTACAGCTGTTTGAATATTTACATACCATTTTTGTATGGACAGCAGCCAAAATTGTATGGAGACTTGTATGGGTGAACCAATGACGCAAAATAGCTTATTTGGTCATAGGGAAGGCCCCCACAAAGTTTGAGCCAAATCAAAAAATACAAAAAATAAAAATGGTCGAAATCGGCCGATTTTGTAAGGAGTTGCTCATATGTAATTTCTTCAATATTTAGTTAATGATGCAGTTTGGTTCGCAATCATGTGAACTATCAGAAAAAAACCAATAAACTTTAGAACTTTGTTCCAGAAAACCGCAGAAAATTCACTATTTAGAGAAATTACAACACGTAACCTTATGGGCGGAACAAATTTGACTTGCGTTTTTCTCGGCTTGCTGTTTTTACATATGGTACGGACTCGATTAGACGGCAGTACAGGTCTGGGGAATACATACCGCAACTTCTAGGATGGCCAGGAATGAGCAGAATTGTCTGGAAAACAACTTTCCCGTAGAGACCAGGTCGATTCTTTGACTTTGAACTTTGAAAAATATTTGCAACGGCCTAATCACTTTAAAAAATAAGAAAACATTGTATTTTAAACTTTTCCTTTATTTTGGGATAAATTAAAATTCTCTTACTAAAAATAAAACTTTTTTTTATTTAGAAAATAATTGGTATCAACATTAGAAAAAAAAGTGTGGCTGTCATGCCATGGAACACTTTTTTGTAATGTTGGTACCACTGCGAGATTTTGACATTTCGGGCGTTATCATTCGTAACGCCATCTTCGCTTAAAAATCTGGATAAAATCAACTGAGATTGGATCTCATAACCTCTGAACTTTCCAACAAATTGTCCATACGTTTGTAAGAGAGGCCGAAAACGTGACTTCCGAAAGGTTAAGAAACTCAAATTTTGAAGATTTATGAACTGAATTTTCATTACTGATTCAGAAGGTGTACAAAAATTTATGCAAAGGATTTTTTTGTTGAAAGGTTTAATATTTTCCAGCACAATTTGTACAAGATCTTTTACAACAGGCTGTTACATACTTGTAAACATTTAGTCCCGATTCCTCTAATTTAACTACAAGTGTTGGCAGGATAAGCTGCATAAGTTGCGCCCTGTTGAAAGTGTATTGACGAATCAATTAATTAACTCCATCCAAAATATGATCACGTAAAGCTCCAGTATAAAGTGGAACAATTTGAACAAAACATGAACAAAAAAAAACAAAAACTCCCCCAACACATGTCAATACTCACTCAACCACCACTGGTGTCGAACGCCGCGAGGGAAGTGTATTGTTCGGCGATTAACATTTGAATGGCAACCCACAAAAGCGGATTGAGCATGAAAGAAAAAGTTGATACCGCGGGAAAAAATGTGACAAAAAAAAAACGCGAAATACAAAAAATGCACATTGTAAAACAAACACGCGAAACTTCCCCGCCACGCGCCCACAATTCCGTAATCCCACAATCACCGGGATCGGGACGATATTTTGCCTCCCCCCCCCCCCCCCCCACGAAGTGGATGAATGAAAAATTGTCGTGCGATGCTCAGTTTTGAATCAACTTCATAAAAATATCGTCACACAACAAGCTGCTGCTGCCGCCAAACAAGCAACATTCTGGCAATTTACATACAAAAACTTTGGGAAAAGTCTGTTTGGTTGGCTTATATCGATTATTTTAAACCATAACTGCACTCGATTCGTCATCTTTCAAGTTGGGCAAATCGTGGTGTATGGTTATATTAGTAAGGGGTTTACTTTAGTGTGAAGTATAGCATTAAAAATAAAACAATATTGGAACTTTTAGAAAAAAAATCTTTTATTGTATATTTTTATTTGAAAAAAAAAAATAACCTTTTCTTGAGTATTTTATCTTTGCTTGTTTGTTTATTCTAATGTTATAATAACAAATTTTGTTGGAAGTAAGGTTGCTGCCTTTTTTCCAGGGTTTAATTATAACTGGGTTATTTTTACCAACTCACACGAAATCGGGAAAACTTGCCCCGACCCCTTTTCGATTTGCGTTAAACTTTGTCCTAAGGGGTAACTTTTTTCCCTGATCATGAATCCGAGGTCCGTTTTTTGATACCTCGTGAAGGAGGGACGGTACGACCCCTTCCATTTTTGTACATGCGAAAAAAGACGTGTTTTTCAATAATTTGTAGCCTGAAACGGTGATGAGATAGAAATTTAGTGTCAAAGAGACTATTATGTAAAATTGTATGCTCGATTTGATGGCGTACTCAGATTTCCTAAAAACGTTTATTCCATCGAAAAAAAAAAAAAACTAACCAAGTTTTAAAAACTCTACCATTTTTCGTTACTTGACTTTTTTTTTGGAATATGCCATTTTATAGGAAATGTAATGTACTTTTCGAATCTACATTGACCCAGAAGGGTAATTTTTTTCTAACTTTGCAGGGTTATTTTTAAGAGTGTAACAATGTTCTACAAAGTTGTAGAGCAGACAATTACAAAAAAATTGATATATAAACATAAGGGGTTTGCTTATAATTATCACGAGTTATCGCGATTGCACGAAAAAAAGTTTTGAAAAAGTTTCTTTTTGCGTTTCTCTTTGTTTTGTCGTCCGTGTCTGTCGCGGGTGACCAAGAACGGCCATGATCGACGACGACCAACTTTTTCAAAACTTTTTTTTCGTAAAATCGTAAAAGTACTGGAAGCAGTACTTCAACGAGCACCTCAACGGCGATGAAGCGGGCGGAGACGGAGGAATGGATGAATGGTGTCGTGTGCCCCATCTTCAAAAAGGGCGATAAGCTGGACTGCGGCAACTACCGCGGCATTACGCTTATCAACGCGGCCTACAAAATCCTCTCCCAGATCCTCTGCAGCCAGCTGTCACCCCAAGGAGGTTCGTGGGGCCCTACCAAGCGGGCTTCACTGGCGCGCGCGCCACCACGGACCAAATATTTTGTCTCCGACAAATCCTCGAGAAATGTCGTGAGTACAACGTGCCCACACATCACATCTTTATCGACTTCAAGGCTGCCTATGATACAGTCGACCGCGAGCAGCTATGGCAGATCATGCACGAGAACGGATTTCCGGATAAACTGACTCGGCTGATCAAGGCTACCTTGGATGGTGTGATGTGTCATGTGCGTGTTTCGGGGGATTTAGCGGAACCCTTTAGATCACGCCGAGGGCTGCGGCAAGGTGATGGCATATCCTGTGCGCTGTTCAACATCGTCCTTGAGGGCATTATTCGAAGGGCGGGCATCGAAACGGGTGGCACGATTCTCAACAAGTCCTACCAGTTACTTGCTTTTGCCGATGACATCGACATTGTGGCAAGAAACCTGGAGACGGTGAAGGGTGTCTACACCCGACTGAAGGTACAAGCAAGGCGTGTAGGGCTTGGCATGAATACGACAAAAACGAAGTACATGAGAGGAAGGGGTTCGAAGGATGTCGGCTCCCCAAGTCTCACCCCTCTAACTGTGGATGGTGATGAGTTGGAGGAAGTGAGCGAGTTCGTGTACTTGGGATCGCTGGCAACCGCCGACAACGACACCAGCAAAGAGATCCGGACTCGTATTTTTGCTGGGAATCGTGCGTACTTCGGATTACGGAAAACCCTCACTTCGGATCGGGTGCAACGCCGCACGAAGCTGACGATGTACAGAACACTGATTAGACCGGTAGTCCTCTATGGCCACGAGACCTGGACGATGCGGCAGGAGGACGAAAGTGCCCTTGGAGTTTTCGAACGGAAGGTACTACGAACGATCTACGGTGGAGTGCAGGTGTCTGACGGAGTGTGGCGGCGACGCATGAACCACGAACTGCACGCGTTTCTTGAAGAACCGACCATCGCCACCCAGGCGAAGATCGGGAGGCTCAGGTGGGGCGGCCATGTCGCCCGAATGGACGAGAGCCAGCCTGTCAGACTGCTATTTGACCGCGCTGAACCAGCTGGCGGAACAGGCAGAAGAGCAGGGAAACCGCGTGCACGGTGGGGAGATCAAGTGAATGGTGATATCCGGAAGATCTGTAACCTGGGAAATTGGAGAGTAGCAGCACAAGACCGAGAAAGATGGAAGCGTCTTCTTGCTACAGCACGCGTACCTAGTGCGCTATGCTGATTGGTATGGTATGTATTGATTTAAAAAACTTGATACAGTCTAGACTCGATTATCAGAAGGTTTGTATGAGATTTGGATTTTTATCATGGATTTTTTTTGTTTTCTTATTTTTAACATTTAAACAACACAAATAAGAGTGGATGGTTGCTTGCATTTTCAAAACATTTCATCACCGCCATTTGGGATTTAAAAATATTCAATCATTTAAAGGTAGTTCAGGAGTCATACATGAGCTCGACAACCAAAAAATAAGACTGCGATTGCCTACGTTCCATACATCTTGTTTGAGTTTTTTGAAAATTCAAAATTTATTATTACTTATATTTATTTATTTTTCCAAATAAGAGATTAAAATTTGATTATTGCATAAACTAGGCCTTGAAATATTTATGTTAATGTTAAAAATCAGCTATCAACTGAAATATTTTTGTTTTTGTTTCTGTGTCCCATGCAATAGCCACGGAATTTGATAGTTATGAAATAGGATAGAAACTAAACCAATTGTTAACTTATAGGTTATTGATGATTAATATAAAAAAGGTTACAAAATCTATCTGTATGCTGAACATAAAATTTTCTATGATATTTTAGCATTTCCTACGCTTAGTGAAATTTATGTGAAATTGTGTGTTTTCGAATTAGGGGACCGGAAATTATTTTTGTGCCATTTAAAATCACTAAGCCTAATTATCACATTTTATAGGGAAAACATTAATTTGAGAAAAAAGATCATGTCGAAAATCCTATAATTTTTAATAGGTTAAACTCACTACGATCAACTCAATGTTAATACATTCTCAGAGTTTAAAATCTCATCTTTTAAGTCCATATTATTTGGATGTATCTTTCGCAGCCGATGGTCTTAGATATACAATTTTACAACTATACAATTATACAATTATCTCAATAACAGCATCCGATTTCCTGCCTTTAGATTAGAACATCACCTCATTAAACAAAACTTATTGACTATTTTAGTCACATCATTTTCTATGATGAATCATGACCATAACCCTTCGTTACTAAGAAAATCCCAAGTAAAAGTTGATTTTTCTGGCACACGTGGGGGTGTGATGTGCTCACTAACATTTCTGTCCTTTTCCCACGAGATCTACAAACTGACATGGTGGGCGCCGTTGGTGGCCAACGACTAAAACCTATTCGCAACTCTAACTTTAACTGTCTTGTTCAACAACGGAATAGGACAACCATGGATAGTCTAGCTCAAGCTCAAGCTCAAAAACATTATGTTAAAATTTTCCCGGAATGTTGACGAAATGTTACCAGAAATCGAGAGTCGCTAATATCACAAAACTACAATAAGTCAGTAAACTATTCTTCAAAATCGGAGGAAGCTATGTATTCAAAAAGGGCCACCATATAATTTTATGACAAAAATTTGCGAAACAAGGATTTATTTGAAACATGTCATGATTAGAAGCTTTTTAAAATTCAAGGCCATAATCCCTAAAAAATCAGGAGAACAATGAAAACTTTGCATGGTAACAAGTTATGGTAAGATGATTGAATGAAAACAACAAATTATGATGTGAAATTATGTGATGTTTTTTAATTAGATTTTACTTTTGACACAGTTTTCTTATATTCTACTTAAAAGAACTGATTTCAACAGTTGTTACTTGGCAAAATTATTTTTATCAGTTTTTGAAAAGCCTGGAACAGTTTAGAAAAATGGCTTCCAACTATTTGATGCTACATATCGATGCCTTTGTGCTCTCTTGTACTAAGCTTGCTGGGATTCCTATCCAGTTAGCATAAGAGAGCCCAAGGGCATCGATATATCATGCATGGAAAACATTATAAAAAGTGCCATGAAACTTATTTCATAAAATCAATGAATGAGACAAACATTGCACCGTGATAAGTGAATCGAATTGCACTTTTTTGTTGTCAATTTTTCATTGCAATTCAATGCCAGTCACGTTTTGCCAACTGTGTTACACGCTGGAGTTCCTATCCCTCCCAGCTCCCCCTGCATGGACCGCCCATCCCGGGTGTTTGTGTATTTATGTTGGATTTGCCAAAGGCGATGATTTTTCCTCCTGCCAGCCATACTTTTTTTTTCATTTCACCGAACAACAACACTTTCTCTCCCTTCGATCCCTGTACCATCCATGGTTTGGAGCTGGTTGAATATAAAATTTATGCAAAATTTAATAATATGATGTATTCAATGTTTGTTTTTTTTTCGCTCTCGCGCCCGCCCGCTGTTTGGCGCGCGCAAAAACACGTGCATTTTGCTCGGTTTGGCGCGAAAAAACGGTGGAAAAAATGTTGCATGAATGCATTTCGTGCCGTTTGTGCTGGATGTATTTTTACTCGCTCTGGGACACGTGGAAAAAAGTGGCCAGTGGATAAAATGGAAGGGGGAAGCGCTGGCAGTTGCAACAGCTGATGGCGTAAAGGAAAATCGAGTTAGTATCAATATGCAATTCAAGTTGGAGATTTTTTTTTTGTGGGTTGCAACTTGGTGCAAAAAAAAAAGAAATTAATGGCTACTGGCATACGCCAATTATGGACGAGTGATAAATCCAACAGCACAAACAAGCTGTAAATTACTAATCAAGCGAATGTGGTGTTCGTAATCTTTTAAAATAGATCTTAACTAGTCTTTTGTAGATTCTTAATCTAGTATTTTTTGAATAATTTAAAATGCAAAAACACAAATTAAAAATATTCTTTTTCAATATCACTTTTGGCCTTTTCTGCTTAAGGGGTTACATACATGTATATCAGCAAAAAAGTCAGAGGTTAGTATGAGCACAGACTTCAACTTTCTTGTAATTCTTTTTTCAGGGCATTAAAATGTACATTTTCACCTACTAACAAAACAAATTTGGAGATATTTGGTTGCACGATTGCCGAGATATAGCAATTTCAAGTTCAAGTTTCGACACTGTCTTGACCAAATCGGCTCAAAATTTTGGTGAAGACTCGTTAAACCGATTCCGTGTGCATGACGAAGCCCGATTTTCAAAAAAAATATTTTAGAAAAAAATAAAAAACCGTTAGTTTTTGATATTTGTATTTTTTTTTAAAGAAAATTTTAAAAATTAGGCTTCGTCATGCACGCGGGATACATCTTGAGAGTCTTCACCTCAAATTTCAGCCAATTTGGTCCATCCCATCTCGAGATATCGTGGCACCCGTGAACCAACTTGGGGTTTAAAGAAAAACGCCAACAAAGTTTGACAGCCTGCTTTGCGCATGGCAAAGTTTTGAGCTTAAATCGTCTCTTACTCAATTTAATCATGAAATATCTTCATGAAACTTTCATGAGTGATGAATAATCATCTCTTGAATGGATTTAACAAATATTCTGTAATATAAAATTTTGTGATTTTCTACATGTATGTAACCTCTTAAACGAGTCTATTTGATTCATAAGAAATAAAAAAGTATGATTAAGGGGTTACATACATGTAGAAAATCACTAAATTTCATATTACAGAAAATTTATCAAATTCACTTAAAAGATGATTTTCAATCACTCCTGAAAGTTTCATGAAGATATTTCATGATTTAACTGAGTTAGAGACGATTTAAGCTCAGAATTTGGCCATGCGCAAAGCGAACTGTCTAACTTTCTGAGCGTTTTTATCTGAACATTTACGGGTGCCACGATATCTCAAGATGGGGCGGACCAAATTGGCTGAAATTTTGGGTGAAGGCTCCCAAGACATATCTCGTGTGCATGACGAAGCCCGATTTTGAAATTTAGAATTAAAAAAAATGCAATAATCAAAAACTGACAATTTTTTATAATAAAAACAGAAAAATATTTTTATTTTTTTTAAATAAACTTTTTGAAAATCAGTCTTCGTCATGCACACGGGACCGGTTTAACGAGTTTTCCCCAAAATTTTGAGCCGATTTGGTCAAAGCGGTGTTGAGATATCTTGAAACCCGTTTTTTGAAACTGCTAACTGCAAATAGCTATATCTCGGCAATGATACAATCGAATGTCTTTAAATTTGTTTTGTTAATAGATGAAAATGTATATTTTAATGCCCTGAAAACAGATTTTGAAAAAAGTTTAGGTGTGTGCTCAAACCAACCTCTGACATTTTTGCTGATTTACATGTATGAAACCCCTTAAGCAATTTTTCAAAAATGCTTAAAAGGCGCTTCTCACAATCCAAAAATAATATTTAAAGTTGGTCGTTTTTCTTCTTGTCGGAAGTGCGTGGCCGAATGGTTACGCTGTCCGCTTTGTAAGCGGATGATTCTGGGTTCGATTCCCATCTGCTCCAACCTTCCATCAGATGAGGAAGTAAAATGTCGGTCCCGGCTTTGGTTGTTAGGCCGTCGAGGTGTAGGAGTCGTCTCCATACCATAAGTACAAACAACACACCAAACCAAGCCTACTCCGGTGGAATCGCTGGCGGCGGTTGGACTCGCAATCCAAAGGTCGTCAGTTCGAACACTGGGGTGGAAGGTTCCTTGGAGTAGAAAGAGGTTTGGGTGCTCTCCCCATTCAAGCCTTCGGACTCCTAGGTTCGAGCAGAAACTTGCAATAGAGACCACAAAAGACCCGGGGTCGTTAATGTGGATGGTTTGATTTTTTTTGCGTTTTTCTTCTTCATCTTTTGGACTCCGCAAGCAAGAAAAAAAACCAATCGAAACTAAAAACAGGCTATACGGAATTTCAATTATTCCAAGTCTCGTTCTGTTTAAAACCTAGAAATTAGGTTATTGTAGGTCTGAGGCGGTTGTTTGCATTTTCTTACCCTTACTGATTAAAATTAAATAGTGCTTATTGGATTAAATTGGAACATGGTTTTTTATAGTTATTACTATGGTGTCTATTTTAAAAGCTTTCTTCCTGTTTTCTTTTACTTCATGTTAACTTACTCTTTATTCAAATGGATCACAACTGTTAATAACGTATTTCCCGCAGTGTGATACCATCTAAAGCCTTAGCAGATTTGGCTCATATTTGGCATTGGCCATGGTTTTGTGCATTATATTAAAAAACAGAACGATGGTTGTCAGATTTTTCAAACAAAAATTTTGTTCTCTTGCAATTTTGATTTTCAGTGTCCCAGAGAGGTACCCAATGTAGATTACAGGAAATCGTTCAACAAACTTCAAAGCCAAACCATGAAAGGTGAGAACGAGAACAAAATTTAAATATTAAATTGCAAAACGAAAATCGCATAAAATATGTACGACTTTACAAGTCAACCAATGCACGCTCCTAATTTTGCCTTCTGTTCATTCACCAAAGTTGTGTTCGAACCTTTCCCGCGAAGGTAATAAAGTCACCTAAATCAAAGTAAATCCGCACATACTAATGGTTGTGCAAAACAGACGTTTAACAAGTCTATAAAATAAACGAACCGCCGGTGGCCGTTTGCAGAAATGTACAGTCTGTACCATGGAACTACTTCTTTCAGTTCAGATCATTCCAAAAGGTAATGTGAGCTGATTTTGACTTATTGGAAACTTTTACTGAAGACTTTGTGTAGAAGGAATATATTTTGCTGCACTTTCCTTACACCCCAAACAAAGGGGTCGTGCTACATTTGCTACTTGAAATTCGCGACACTTGCATCGGATAATCCGGTGTGAAAATGAATAATGCATGTGTCGCCCCACCATCCGTGTATGACTGGGTGGATAAGCGTATTTTTTTACTGTAGGATCTTTTTTTCGGAGCTCGTAAATGAAGTTGTTAGAGCAAAGTATGGCAAACATTGTCGCTGCTCTGTAACATGGGTAAATGAAACGATTTTTAAAACATAAACTCGTATAAATCATACAATGCACTTCTTATTTTCTAAATTCTTTTAATTGCTGATCAAATATCAATAAATGTTAATTCCACTTAATTCATTTTACAGTTCCACCAACTGAGATGGTAAAAAGCAAAGAGATTGGGTCATACACATTTCATTATTTTTGTATGACCCAATTTCAACCCCCAGACCCAATGTCACCTCTGACGACAGTTCAAAATAATTAAAGTACCGTCATCTGTGATGAATCAGTGACAGATAGGGCGAATCAAGACAACGTGTTTAGCCATATTTTAGCACGATATTTCAATATTTTTTATTGGTTTCGGTTAGAACAGTTGCAAAACAGCAAAATTAGTAAATTGCCTTTCAATTTTTAAGCATTTGAGTGTTCTTTAAACTGCTGTTCCTATTCAGAATGTAAAAAAAACATAAAATAAACATTAAAAAAAAAAATTGGGTCCCGATTCGTTCCGTTGACGGTATGATTTTTGCAGGACTAAAGCAAGCAGGTTACCAGGTCTGAACAGATAAAAAATCTGGCAAAAAAACATGGAAAATCCGGCCAGCCACTTTTCTCAAAGTCATGAGCAAAATTGTGTGAAAAATGGCGTATTTATAATGTGAAATACAACCTTCACAAAATAAACAATATAGATTTAATTAACTAAGTCTGGAACAAATGAAGCATTAAATATTTCAAATCATCACCAAAACCTGGAAACCCTGAAACCAAACATCACTTGCTGTTTACATACTTAAAACAGAGAAAAAAAATTTGAGCAATGCATCTAGCGGCCATTTAAAAAAACCTATGTCTAGTCAACCCGGACCATAAATGTCACCCCAGTTATAGCACTTTAACATGCGTGATACCTCCTCCAATTCTATTTAATGTTTTGGCGTAGAATAGTTCTTTTTATAGAAAATAATGTTATTTGAAATTTAGAATTAGAAATATTTTTTGTTTGGCGATTAGGGAGGTCCTAGTCAAGTTATGACGTTTTTTTTTTTTGCAAAACCCTTATTTAAAAAAAAACCTTTCTTCGAAATGGTTGAACCGATCTTAGCTCACCGCGTTTTGAAGAAAAGAAGTATTTTTGCTGAAGATGCATGGTATTGTAGTTTGATCAATGTATACCGAAATCGGATGAATTATTTGCAATAAGGTCATATATGGGAACCCCTCCCCTCCCCTTGAGGAGGCCACTTGATTTATGCACTACCCCTGACACCATATTAAGCTAAAAAAAGTAATAGTGTCAATGTGGATTTGTATACAAACTGTTTATCCTGCTCACATTAGTAAATGTTTATATTAAGAACGATAAGACTGTTAGTCTACAAACTCGCATTACCGCATTTATATTGTTTTGCTTGATATCTCTTGAAAACATTCTTGCAAAGTTATTTAACTTTTAACGTAAAATTGTCATTTTCGAACACAAAAAATAAAAGTACAAAAATTGAAATAACGAGCCATGCTTTTAAAATTTTTATGAAAAAAGTATTTTAAAATGCATTATTCACCTCCGTGTAAGCACGAGAGCAAGCAGCAGTCAAGTGCTCAGTGCTCCATCGTTTTTTCGATTTTTTTCGCCGTAAATTACCGTGATTACCCGCGAGTTTGCTCCTGCAGCATGCCAAAGGCCGGCCGTGGCCGTGGCAGTTCGAGTGCGGCCTCGAAAAACCCGCGAAGTTCGTCTACCGGCCGTGTGCAAAAAGGTAAACAAACCAACGCCGTGTCGACCGCCATCGCGCAGGGGAGCGTGAGCGCAGAAGGCATCGACAAAAAGTTGCTACATCCCGGATATGTTCCAAGATCACCAGTGCGAACCCGTTCCGGTACTTCCGGTGCCACGACCAACACGTCAACATCCGCCAACATTCCCATCAGGAACGAGTTCCAGATGCTGAGCGACGACGAAGAAAACAACAACAACAACACCGACGGTAGCAGCACTACCGACGACGACGATGACGATCGTCGTGCACGGAAAAAAGTGCCGACGCCAAAAACGAACAATTCTCCAAAGGAACGTAGACCACCTCCAATTTTTGTTTTGGATACGTTGGTGGACGATATTGACGAGTTGCTGGAAGGCCTCGGATATTGTCTGAAAATCGGTAAGTCGTCAGTGCAAGTCTACACATTTGACAACAAGAACTTCGACCTGGTTGTGGAGAAATTGAAGGGTAAAAACTTCAAGTTCTACACATTCGACTCCGTGCAGAAGACAGCCGTTAAGGTCGTCTTGCAGGGGTACCAAGACCGCCCGATCTCCGACCTCAAGAAGGACCTCTCGGGTGCTGGAATAACGCCGCGTGACATAAAAGTCCTCTCGCGGAAGACAACAGTCACAGGTACACACACACTGTACCTGTTGTACTTCGACCGCGGCACCGTCAAGATTCAAGACCTGCGACGAACTAAGGCGTTGGACGGGTTTTGGGTAAACTGGCGGTTCTACTCAAAGAACCCGTCGGACGCAGCACAATGCCACCGTTGCCAGAAATTCGGCCACGGCTCGCGGAACTGCAACCTCCCGCCCCGCTGTGTGAAGTGCGGTGAAACACACCTCTCTGAGGCGTGTGCACTGCCGTGCAAGGCGGACCTGGGGGACAAGGCAGAGCAAACCAAGGCGCGCATCAAGTGCGCCAACTGTGGAGGTAACCATACCAGCAACTACCGTGGATGCAGTGCACGAAAAAATTACCTCGAGGAGCAGGAAAAGAGGAAGAAGAAAGCAGCAGCGTCCCACCCTCCTCAGCGAAGTACGAGCGTAACCGTGCCGGCTGCTGGGCAGCGTACGGTTCCCGCGGACAACTCAGCATTCCCCCCTGGCTGGGGGCGATCGTTTGCCAGCGTGGTTGCTGCCGGTAGCGGCAATGCGGCCCAGCAAGAAGTCACCGGGGAAGATCTCTTCACCCTGCCAGAGTTCTTTGCTCTCGCGGGGGAGATGATGTCGAGGTTTCGGACCTGCCGTAACAAGGCGGAGCAATTTCTAGCCCTTGGGGAGCTGATGATCAAGCACATCTACAAAGGATAAAATACTGTGATTTAGTTATAAGCTTTTTCTCTTTCTTTCCCCTTTCCTTTGCAATTTTAGCAAGTTTTTTTTTTAATTTTTCTTGCTCTTGTCAGTGCCATAGTTATAGAAATAATTGTTCCAAAATGGATTATGGTGCAACACACAGCTGAAAGGAACTCCAAAACTCTGTTATGAACTGCAAAAGAACTGATTGTATCTTGATTATTCACCAATAAAACCGAATTGAATTGAATTGAAAATGCATTATACACCCGTTTAGTTGTTTTGCCATCATAAGTTTCCGAAATAGGGTACGTTATCCATTAGTGGACCCCTTTGGGCTCGTTAAAAAAATTACGTCCATGAATTGGGGGAGTGGGGGAGGGGGGTCTGAGGTTTGTGACAGCCCATGTTAAAGGTATAGGAAAAGTGCGTGACAGGGGAAGGGGGGGAAGGCCTAAAATCCCGAAAATCTTTGAACGTAATATTTGAACAAACCCTTTCCTGTAGTGGACCCTCTGAAGGTTTTTTTTAATGAAAAATTCAATAAAGTCACAATTTCAAGGCTGTTTTTGTCTGCAAATCTTTTAGTTGGAAAGTTCAGCATAATTTCAAACAATGTTGACTGATATTGAAGTGTCTTTTTCGCCAAAATAACTGTTTTGAGTTCGAAATCTGAAATCAGCAATGGCCACTAGCATTTTCACAACAAAACAGCCTTTCTATTTTATGATTGAATTAACTATCCAATCATTTTTTGACTGATTATTTCACATCAGTTAGTCGAAACAATGTAAGTTTAGGGAACATTACTAAAATAAAACAAAGAACTGCTCAATTTCGAGCAGAATTTAGGGGGTCCAATATAGGACAACGAAAATCCTAAATTTTCCAAAAGTGGACTCCTGGTAATTTAACCTACAAAATTAAGAAAATTGTGTATTTATAACAGACTTTTAAACACATTTATTTCCAAAAAATATCAAAGAAAACGTGTCGAAAACCACTATAAACATAAAAATGATTAAAAAAGTATTTTTGATGCAATTTTTTCCATATAAATTACTAAAATAGTTGACCATAACAAAACAATAGATTTGTTTACAAATGCTGATGAAACCACGCATGTTTATTTTCAAAATCTTTCTGTTAGTTTTTTGAAAACTTTTTCTTACTCTTGCCTTCTATTTAATATTTATAAGTAATAATACTTTCGATTGAATTACGATGTAACACACAGCTGAAAGGAACTCCAAAACTCTGTTATGTACCTTAATGAACTCATTGTAACTTGATTATTTACAAATAAATCGAATTGAATTGAATTATTAAAAAAAAAGTTTTGTTATTGATTTATTCTCATAAAATATCATTTCAAACTTCTATTATGATGCTTCTGTTAAGTACAATTAAGTATCCAGATTTTAAGCGAAGATGGCGTTCGAATTGTGAACGCCCGAAATGTCAAAATCACGCAGTGGTACCAACATTACGAAAAAAGTGTGCCAAGGCATGACAGCCATACTTTTTTTCTAATGTTGGTGCTACTGCGCGATTTTGACAATTCGGGCGTTCACAATTCGAACGCCATCTTCGCTTAAAAACCTGGATAGTTTTGATTAATTATAAATTCATACAGTTTCAGCAACTTTATTGAAAACAGGTATTTTTATACTCATGATTGAAATATATGCAATTAGGTTGATTACAACAAGCATTTATTTTATTTTTAAGAAACAATTTTCTTTAAATACACGAAAAAAAAAACGAAGTTGACTTTATAGCTGTCGGCCACTATTGCTAGTACCAACCACTAGTGTCTTGGCCGCCCTGGGCTCCTAATTGTTAGAGTATGGCACGGAGCGACGGCGCCCGATACCCATATTTCCACAAAGAATTTTAGAGCGCCCGCCGCGGGATTCGAACCAGCAACCTCTAGATTGTGAGACGCGGGCGACATAATCTTTGAAAAATATTTGCAATGGCTTTAGTGTATATTTTTGCACATTAGCCATTTTTTTCGTTTAGTGCCAAACATTGGCGTATAGAACAAATTCCTGCGATAAATTACCACATACGTTGCGTCAATTTTAAGAACTGTCGTTGTTTGATTTACAAGTTGGCTTGAGATCAAAAGATGCCATCTTGATGAGAGTCGTATTTTATTCTAAATTCTAGCCAAACATAGATAAGACATGTAAATATTTCGGGCTTCCAGCCAAACATGCTTCTCCAGCCTCATCGTTGCAACGGACAGTGGTGGCCCGCCCAAATTGGCCATGGCAGCTCTTGGTGAAACAAATGTATGTGGCTTTCAAAAATGTCCCACGGAGACCCTAAACAAGAACAAGAAAAACCACAAGGCTGCTGGTTCCGTCCTATGAACATGGGGTTCCCTCTTCCAGAGGAGATGGTAAACATACATCATACACTTTTCTAAGCCACATATACGACGACTCATTCCTCTTGTGCTTGCAAGCAACGAAAAGATTCCACAACAGTGAGTAAGAATTAATGCTTTTAGTTTCGTTTTGTACATATTTAGGAAGTGTGTTGTACATTTTCTACATCCGGAACCTGGAGCCGGCTGGAGTCACAAAGACTTTTGGCCCTGGCACTCGAATGGGTCCGCCGAGGGCCAGTCCAAACCTGACGCCACAAACCAGCAGCTAGTCGTGCTTGGCAGCCTCGGAAGGCACATTTATAAATGTTGTGATGGATGTTTATTTGCCGGCATTATAAATATTATAATCTACTACATCACGGGGTTTTGCTTTTGTTGGTTGGTTCGTTCTGTGGCACGGGATATGCAAATTTAGTCGAAAGCTCCTGGGTCCTGACTGGGAGAGTCTTTGGTTAGAATGTGCAGGAAGATTTTCGTTTGAAGGATGAAAGGAGCACGATTTCTTGCGCGCTGTTTGACACACTAATTTTGAATTGTGATTTGTTTTTTAAATTCATCGATTTTATTTCTAGTTTGGAGACTTTCTTGATCTTTGGAGGTTATTTTCTTTACATTTCAAATATAACTATTTCAATCATTTATTTCTATTTCTGGAGCAACATTTGAAAGGGGCGATACGACATTGCTCTTACGGCCTTTCATTACACGCGTTTAAATGGGACGAAAGGCCGTAAGAGCAATGTCGTACCGCCCCTTTCAAATGTTGCTCTGGATTTCTATTCATCAGCCTGTCATTAACTACTGTAAACATTGAGATTCTTCGTCGAAAAAAAAAATCAATTTGGGTTAATTTTATACAGTGTATTTTTTTGGTAAGGCTTGACGGATCAATCAGTTCCACTTAAATTTTGTTCACGTGATTTCTCGACAAAGATATTGACACTCATAAAATAAAGAGCACCCAATAATTGAAATTTAATGGCATTAAAATAAATACTCGAGCATCATTTTTCCCCTGTTTTCCAACCATCCAAAGGCAAATAAATTGGCACTCGATCAATAATCATGACGACAAGAGATGAGGCGTTCTATAAATAAACCCGGGTGTAGTACATTTGTCCGGTTCATCGGATGTGGTTTAAAATGTATAATTTTCACCTGGCCTTCAAAAATATCGAGCACGTGCCCCAGTGACGCGGAATGCTGAACCCGGACCGGGTCGCTCCGTGACGATCCGACATCATCATCATCATCATAATGTGGGGGCTCTGGTCAAATTATGTGTGAAGAGTATCAACAACAACAACAACAACACTCGTGGACAATAAATGGAAACGACGCGGCTCATTTTCGATAAACCCGATAAGCCTATCGTGCGTAACACTGATTAAGTTCATTCCCGCTGTATGCCGGTGTTGTAGAATGAGTTCAGTGCAGTGTACCCGTGGATAAGCAAAAGGTAAACAAACCGTAAATTACTGTGGACAATCCCGAACTCTTGTCACCGATACGATGATCATTATGACAATCGATTGAACAGTGGGAAAACCCGTCGATTTGATAACTGAACGAAAGTTACGTGTTCATAGGAACGTTCTTCACGACTGATTCATATAACTGGTTTAAGTTGAAAAGTTGAACTTTTCCGCACTCAAATAGATGCTGAAATAGTAGTTTATGCAACAAGCTGCGAAAAAAAGATTTTTTCAACACGAGTCGTACATTTATCTAACGAGGTTGACCGTGTTGGATAAATACGACGAGTGCTGAAAAAATTAAGTTTTGCTACGAGTTGCTTACAACATTTTTTGCAATTCCTAAAAACCCTTTTTGAATGGAATTTTATGTCAGCATCCATGTGTTAAGTCAATTCACCGTTCAAAACAAAAAAAGTATTGGAAAATGTTAATTTTTGATATCAAATCAAATAAAATTATTCGCTCTACAGCATTGCCTTGGCGTTCTCGATTACGAGATTTCTACTCGAAACTAGGTGTCCACAATCTTGATTGTTGTCCCAGTACCGAAAAGGACCTAATAAAAATAATAATTTTATGAAAAAAAGCTTGATTGATTGTTGAGACAATTGCAAACCTCTTTTTACACACCTTAGCTTCCATCCACCCCGGGATTCGAACTGACGACCTTTGGATTGTTAGTCCAACTGCCTACCAGCGACTCCACCGAGACAGGACCCAGGGAGACGACTCCTACACCTGAACTGAGCTAACGACCTAACCTCTAAGGTTAGACCGGGGCCAACATTTACTTCCCAGTCCGACGGAAGGCGTGATCAGACAAATCTCGTCTCGAAAAATGCCACCGGTACCTTCTGGGATCGAACCCAGGCCGACTGGGTGAGAGGCAACCACGCTTACCCCTACACCACGGGTCGATACTAGTTCAGCTTTTCAGCACTGGCATTGAAAGGTATTATTTTTATTTTCTGCTATTTTTGGTAGAGAAAAGTAGGTCGTTTCGTCGCTCGCGAATGACAGAGTAGTAAGAAGATTGTCAACAATACCGCAAAAATATTTTTATTTCTGTTATGAAGATCTTTCCTATTAATTATGTAAAGTAATTTAAAGAGTTAAAGGTTCTAGACCAGTGTTTTCCAAAGTGAGTAATGGGCTCCACTAGTGGGGCCGGACAGGTTTCTGGAAAAGGCCGTGGGCCCCACGAATGGTATGAATACAGAGCCTGGAAGAAGTAAATCAAAAAGCAAAAAAGAAGCACGTGGAATCCCTTTTTTTGATTGATGCATTGTTGTTTTTTTCTGAAACAAATATTGCTGATCGATGGATACATTTTTCTACAAACCATTTTTTGTCTGTCTTGGAGCCGGATATTTCAATACAAAAAAAAAACAATGTTTTGTGACGACTTGCTAGTATTCTATCAAGAAGAATCACGCTATCTGTATGTAGTCTTTTAAATCAATGCAAAATAATAAAAAAATCATCGGACAATTTAAAATGATTTAAGAATGCCATTTTAAGACCAATCCGTTATGGTCTACTAAGATGTAACAAAAATGAATTCTGACGGGCACTCAGGGGCTTGTTCGGGTGGACACACCGGCGTCTTGGGCGTGATGCGACGCCTACTTTTTTTTGCGTTGGCCGATTTTTCTAAAAAAATGCCAAAATTTGAAGGCTTGTACCGAGCTCCAAGTTGCTCAGAACTTCAATGTTAAATTTACCAAAACTTGCGCAAGGATCAAGGCGCAATGCATACACGCCAGTGATGTTGATAGTAAACGCTTTAGTGGCCTAAGTGCCTAAAAATTGACATTTAAAAAAAATTCCTTTTACGGGTTAAATCCCATTCAAAATTCAAATGCAAAGCGCCAGCTCCTGTTACGTCCAATCAAGATCATATTTGGGATTTGAGCTCTGTACACCCACTGAAACAAGCCCCTAAATTCCCGTCAAAAAGAAATTTCTGTTACACTCTACTATCAACAATCACTTTGCTTAGAAAATTGCACTTAAGTAATCAAATTAGAAACTTGACGTATGGTTTCGAAAATTTCAAATTCTGCGGTTGGTTGACGTTTCCATATCAAAGGTAAACAAACAACTGCTTAGCAATGTATAACAACCCAGCAAGTTTTCTAGTTGATTGTTGATAACCGCAATAAGTTACGGATTTTTCTACTATTCACGTAACTTAATTATTCTAAGTAAAATGGTTGAAGATAGGCCATTATCATCATTTCTGTAATGAAGCTTTTCAATGGCGTAGATGGTATCATTCTCCCTGGGAATATTGGGTGTCAATGATGGTTCCAATTTAAATAACCCGAAACACTTCGAATTCTGATGAATGTTGCCTAATGCCTGAGAATTTGCGAACTAGTGATCCGAAATGATTATCCTTTTCTCGTGTTGTTCCAGATCTACAGCTTTTAAGTTTTTAACATTAATGTTTGCATGTATTCTTTACGAGTTACCGGCGCCCCTCAAGGAGATGCGGTTGAACAAAGGTAGGAATGTTAGTCAGATAGTTGAAGTTGCAGACTCATCAGACACAGAGTTTGTCGCTCTATACCTGTTGACACCGCATGAGACCGTTGAATCCACAGCATCTTCTTCAAGCATCACGGGAAGTGGGGGGATTGTGTTAGTAGGGAAAGGAAAGGGAAGGTCATGATTCATCTTGGTAGATGATATGACCAGAAAGTGAAACATAATCGTTGCCTTCCGAGCTACGACGCTATGAGAAGGACTTATCATTCGCGTGTTTTTTTACTTCTTACCGCCGGCGTGCCATCTGAGCAACGATGCTTTGGGATGGGCTTTCAAAACGAAATGAAATTTGAATTAACGCATTATTGGGTGACGTACAATTTAAAACAGATCCGGATTCATTTTTGGGTAGATGATATGACCAGAAAGTGAAACATAATCGTTGCCTTCCAAGCTTCGACGCTATGAGAAGGACTTAATTATATTCTCAATCCCGTAATTTTTTACTTCTTACCGTCGGCGTGCTATCAGAGCAACGATGCTATGGGAAGGGCTTTCAAAATGAAATGAATTTTTTAGTAACATATTATTCGTTATCTTGTAAACCTCAAAAAGTGCTGATACACCGAACTGTTTCAATCGATTTCATGAAATTCTTCGCGCACGACTTCTTTGCAATAAACTTAACCACGAACAACCGGCTCAACTACAGAAATTCAACATACACGACGACGCGAAGCCTTCTATCAATAAATTCAAGAAACTTCCACTACTTTCTCGCGGATTCTCGATCGTTGATTCTCCACCACGAACACCCAACGACTGAAAGCCCAACTTCCAAGGTTACGACGCGACACCTTTTTTAAGGCCTGAAAAAATAGAATATAAAAGCAATTCTCTACGAAATCGGTCTTTTTTTTAGAATTTTAATTTTTGTATTTTTTAATCCGCCTGAAACTTTTTTGGTGCATTCAGTATGCCCAAAGCAGCCATTTTGCATCATTACTTTGTCCATATAATTTTCCATTCAAATTTGGCAGCTGTCCATACAAAAATGATGTATGAAAATTCAAAAATCTGTATCTTTTGAAGGAATTTTTTGATCGATTTGGTGTCTTCGGCAAAGTTGTAGGTATGGACTACACTGAAAAAAAATTATTCACTGTAGAAAAAATTTTGGTGATTTTTTATTTCAGTTTTTGTCACTAAAACATGATTTGCAAAAAAACATAAATTTTTATTTTTTTTTATTTTTTGATATGTTAGAGGACATCGAATGCCAACTTTTCAGAAATTTCCAGGTTGTGCAAAAAATCGTTGACCAAGTTATGAATTTTTTTAATCAATACTGATTTTTTCAAAAAATCGAAATATTGGTCGCAAAAATTTTTCAACTTCATTTTTCGATGTAAAATCAAATTTGCAATCAAAAAGTACTTTAGTGAAATTTTGATAAAGTGCACCGTTTTCAAGTTAAATCCATTTTTAGGTGACTTTTTTGAAAATAGTCGCGGTTTTTCAATTTTTAAAATTGGTGCACATGTTTTCCCATATTTGAAAGAAGTATTTTTGAAAAGCTGAGAAAATTCTCTATATTTTGCTTTTTCGGACTTTGTTAATACGACTCTTAGTTGCTGAGATATTGCCATGCAAAGGTTAAAAAACAAGAAAATTGATGTTTTCTTAGTCTCACATAAACAACCCACCATTTTCTAATGTCGATATCTCAGCAACTAATGGTCCGATTTACAATGTTAAAACATGAAGCATTCGTGAAATTTTCCGATCTTTTCGAAAAAAATATTTTCAAAAATTTTAAATCAAAACAAACATTTCAAAAGGGCCAAACATTCAATATTACGTCCTATTTCGATTTTTTGAAAAAAGTTGTATTGATTCAAAAAATCATAACTCGGTCAAGGATTTTTTGCACAATCTGGAAATTTCTGAAAAGTTGGCATTTGATGTCCTCTAAAACATATCAAAAAATAAAAAAAATTTAAAACAGTGTTTTTTTGTATATCAAGTTTTAGTGACAAAAAGTGAAATAAAAAATCACCAAATTTTTTTTTACCGTGTATCATATTTTTTCAGTGTAGTCCATATCCATACCTACAACTTTGCCGAAGACACCAAATCGATCAAAAAAATCCTTCAAAAGATACAGATTTTTGAATTTTCATACATCATTTTTGTATGGACAGCTGCCAAATTTGTATGGAAAATTATATGGACAAACTAATGATGCAAAATGGCTTCTTTGGGCATACCGAAGGCACCAAAAAAGTTTCAGTCGGATTAAAAAATACAAAAAAAATCGAATGACTGAAATCTGAGAAACCTGCTCATAGAATAAAAATTAAGAGTTTTCAGCTCTCTTAACCATATTCATTTTCTGTCCAAGAAAACTTACCAATAACACTATCCAACCCTTGACAGCCCTTGAGAAGCGCGGATACCCCTTTGGTCGGAAGCCCACAGGTCCCGGTATTGACATATAATTAGCTCCCACACAATCTAACCACAGATATAATTATGATCTATTTGTAATTATTTCCCAGTTTTAATTTAATTTTAATTAAATTGAATTTTATTATTTGCCAGGTGCAAATACGTGACGATGTACAAACACACACACACACACACACACGCTTGTGGATTATTGTCCCCCCTTGGGCAAATCAAATCATCGCCACCAGGTCTGGCCTGGCGGAGTCCTGTGGCAGCTGACATACGCGCGTGCATCCCTTTTGCCAGCCAACCAGTTTGCGAATCCACGTGTGTGATGAACGGTGCGCGGGTGGGGTGTGTTGTTTGTACATCAACACTTTAATCAGCGAGTGAGTGTGTGAGAGATGACCGCGGGTTTCCTCCGCCGGAGCCTGGGAATGAGGTCCATTAGGGGAGGGTGCATGAGATGACTAGGGGAGAAGGGTGTTGGAGAGAGATCCGTGTCCTGTGTTTACTCATCACACGTGGTATTTTCTCTCATTTGGTAATTTGTTTATCAATTTGTATTCCAATTTAGCTTATTCAAAACAAACTGGAAAATGTTCGATGTTCCGAACGAGTGATAAAAACGTGCGCCAAATCATTTGAAATATGTGTAAAATGAATGAATGGCCCAATAACAATGATTTTTCGAAAAAAATACTTTTTAAAGCAGTTTTATAAAACACACAAAAATTCTTGGATAATTCTGGACAAACTCTAAAAAAATGTTAAAAGATTTCAAACAGTAGGACAAAATGTGTACTAACTGTGAAATGATTTTATATTCCACTAATAACAAGAGAGTCAAATCAAGTGACATTTTTGAAGCGAAACCGACTTGCTTACAAATGACCTGCAGTTTCCCCAGCGAATGGCACTAGCAAAGTTGTAGTTCCCAGCACTCCGTACAAGCGGTGTGCCATACATTTATTGTGGAACTTGGCACTTGAAAAGAAGAGGTAAAATAAAGCTGAAAAGCCTCACCTATTGCCACCACCTATCTCCTGGCCTAGTGCAAACGGAACGGTACTTTGTTATTAGGGATCATCGATCTCCCAACGTGGAGTCTGAGCCAATTGCCGTCATGATATTTCAGGGAAAGGTGTCGGTCATACCACATCATACGCTGGACCAGCGTTGTTATAGACCCCGACAGGAAAGATAGAGAAAAAGCTGCTCAAGTTGTCCGGAAAAGGTAAAAGGCGAATCAAATGGTATGAAATAAAATTTCTACAGAAAAGAGATGCAACTCTGCGGCCGTCGCGCGTGATACTATCGGGTGGTTCTCGCTGGGTGAGATTTGCCGATTGGGCTGCCAGATAAAGATGTAAATGACGGTTTCCCTCGCTGATTGCCGTTGAACGCCTTCCTCTGATCGGGTAGGAGGCCGTAGGAATCAAACATGCAGCTTTTCTTTCACGTACCGTAAAAGATTAATCAAACGGGATGTGCGAGGCGTGAAGATTAGTCTTTTTGTGAAAGTATCTGGGTAACAGTGACAGCACAC
Organism: Culex pipiens pallens; assembly: GCF_016801865.2. Classification (NCBI taxonomy): domain Eukaryota; kingdom Metazoa; phylum Arthropoda; class Insecta; order Diptera; family Culicidae; genus Culex; species Culex pipiens. Next base: position 108,531,442 of record NC_068937.1, on the reverse strand, counting down.
GTGGAAACAGTATCGTGGGCTGCATCGCAGAGGGTACATTGCTAGATTTAAAACTAATTCGATACTTTTTGAGAAGTCGGAATCGTAATCAGTCGAAGTCGGCGTCTTTCAAGGCTTGGGAAAGAAGATGAAGTCGTCTTTTTGGTATTCACTATGCATAACAAATGATTCACGTTTAGAAGCTTTTACCGGAGTCGCTAGATCTTCAAAATACTGAGTAGGAATCGTAGTTGTTGAAAAAGTTATAAGACTGCAGCAATCCGAAGAATCCGGTCAAGAAATATGAATGAGATTTTTTTATTTGAAGGCCTCGGAAAAATTTCGATTTTTCCGAGTCACGATTTTTTTTCTTTGTCTTATTTTTGATTGTTAAGCTCAAGTATGATTCCTTAACTACGCTAAAATGATTCAAAATTTTTAAATCCAAAATGGCGGCCAAAATGGCGGTGACGAAATATTGAAAAAATGCTTTTATTTTATTTAAAAGGCAATCAACTATTCAAAATTGACTAAAATGGGGTTGCAGAACTCCAATTTGATGATAAATATAAGAATATGAATAAAATATAAAGAGAAATTGTTCGTGATTCGATTATCCGAAGTTCCATACAAACCATCGGATAATTGAACTACGGATAATCGAAACTTTGGAGATCAAGGCTTCGGATAATCGAGTCTGGACTGTGCGTGATTTTCCGGTAATAAAGTAATAAATCATATAAGAAGGCTTTTCCATTTTCACTCAAATATTCAGTTACTCACTTCTTGTTGTATTCTGATCGTGTCTAAAACTGTAAATCTTATCAATGGTTCAGCCAGTGAGCGTATGATATTTTAAGCCTGGATTAATCCGATTCAATAACCAACGCTTCCAAAATTCCAAATTGCAATTCAATAAATCGATTACAAAGACCTAATCCAAGAAGATAAGATATGAATAGTATGGCGTAACTGTCCCAAAATGTGGTGCTTATCTTTGGCACGGTATACATTAAGGACAGTCCGCTGCCGAATTCAGTTTAGTTTCAACTTTCGGTACGCAATGATACCTCTTAAAATAATATTGCTGCTCGCAGTAGCAGCCTCAAGCCATACCGGGTTTGCTCACCCGAGAAGCCTAGACTTGGGCAGTTTGCCCGATTTGATGAACTTTGAGGATCGGTACAAGGCGCTGGAAGAAGCTCACGTGGAAAGCGACGAGAGAAATCCGATTGAAACTCCGTACCGATTGCCGGAAAATGTGATTCCTTTTCACTACTGGGTTCAGCTAGAATCTAGCATCCACGCAGGAGATCGTGCCTTCAAGGGAAAAGTTGATCTGTACTTCAATGTGAGTTCCCCGACGAGACGCGTGTACGTGCACAACCGTGGACTAGAGTTGGAAAAGGCCGAGCTGTACATTTACGGAGCGGGTGCGGAGCCGGAAAAGATTTTGCTGGACTGGCCGCGATATGAGTTTGACTATCGGCGAGAGTTTATCATTTTCTCGTCCCGGATCAATCTGATCCCCGGGGTGTCTTACATTCTGTGCCTGGAATTTGAGGGAAATTTACGGCTTGACCAGGATGGTTTCTACGTTGCGACCTACCAGGACGATCAGGGTGAAGAACGGTACTATGCGGTGACGCAGTTCCAGGCCATTAGCGCAAGAACCGCGTTCCCGTGCTTCGATGAACCGGCGTTGAAGGTGACAATCGATCTGGAGCTGATTCACAGCCAAAGTTATAGCGCGGTGTCGAACATGCCCGTTTCGGAGGAGTTTCTACGCAGCGATGGTTTCCAGCTGACTCGCTTCCAACGGACTCCGGTTATGTCGGTTTACCTGATGGCGTTTATGATTTCGGATTTTGAGTTCCGTGAGGAGGGAACTCAGCGTATTTTTGCTCGTCCGAACGCGATCAATGAGACGGAGTTTGCCCTTGCTGCGGGAGTGGCCACGCTGCAGGCGTTCGACGAGTACACCGGAGTTCCTTACAGTACTTATATGCCGAAGATGGACCAGGTCGCGGTGACGGATTTTTCGGCTGGTGCAATGGAGAACTGGGGACTTTGCAAGTATCAGTAAGTGGTTTTGTCTCAAATGTGAGGGTTGTTAGAGATTAGCCTTGGTGAATACTTTACAGGGAGCAGTACCTGTTGGATGATCCGGAGAAGACGACGTTCCGTACACGTACGTTTATCGCTACGATAATCGCTCACGAGTACGCTCATCAGTGGTTCGGAAACAAGGTTACTACCGAATGGTGGAGCTATTTGTGGTTGAACGAGGGATTCGCAACGTTCTATGAATACTACGCTGCAAATCTTGCCGCCCCTCGAATGGAGTACTTTGAGATGTTCAACCTGGATGTCCTTCATTGGGCGCTGTATGCCGATGGACAGGATGGAACGCGTCCGATGAGTTACAGCAGAGGAGCAACGAATAGCCTGATCGGTAGTTTGTTTGATAGCGTTGCCTATGATAAGGCAGGATCGGTTGTGAACATGTTCCGCGGAGTTCTGGGTGATGATGCTTGGAAGGAAATGTTACAGATCTACTTGAGCGAGAACGGTCTACAGTCTGTAAATCCGACACTGTTGGCTAATGCAATGGAGCAAGTGGCTGATCACTTGGACATCTTGCCGGATGGAGTTTCGATGGCTGATTTTGTCAATAGCTGGACCGAGCAGGCTGGGTACCCGGTACTGAATGTTCGCAGAAATTATGTTTCAAACGAGATCATCATCTCTCAGGAACGATACTTTAACGATTTTATTGAAGCTAACAGTCAGCAGACATGGATTGTACCGTACAATCTGGTCAATCAATCATTTGCCGACTTCAACGACTTATCTTGGATCTGGCTCACAGGTAGAGCCGTTCGACTTTCGACCAACGTGCAGGATGACCGCTGGGTTATCGTCAACAAGCGCCAGGTTGGCTTTTATCGCGTAAATTATGATGTGCGTAACTGGTATCTCATCATCGACGCACTAGTCCAGAACTGGGCCAGCGTACACCGGCTAAATCGTGCTCAGCTGTTGGACGACTCATTCGAGCTCGCCCGCTCTAATCGTCTTGATATGGAAGTGTGTCTAGACTTGATGGAGTATTTACGTGACGAGCTGGAATATCCACCCTGGACGGCCGCCAGCTCAATTTTGAGCCACTTCCACAATCGCGTTCGCGGAACCGAGCAACACGACGGATTCGCACGATTTGTGCACACAATCATTGCACGTGTCTACGGCACTATGGAGATTGATTCCGTCGGAGACGATGAATCAAACCTGCACAAATATCTGAAGCAAACCATTTCGACCTGGGCTTGTTCGACGGGACAGGAAGATTGCTTGACTCGTACGGGTAATTTGCTCCAGGAAACTGCCGAGTCCGATGGCACTGTACACCCAGATATTGCTGCTGTAACGTACTGCTACGGTTTGCGGGACTCAACCAAGCGAGCATTTGTGTTTGTGTATGATCTTCTGAAGACTTCGACGAATAAGGCGCATCGAAACCTTCTGATTGACTCTTTGGGATGTTCGAATGATCAGGAAGAGCTCCGAGCATTCCTATACACAGCCGTGGGTGGAGATATTCAGGTGAATTTCACAATGGCTGAACGTAGGAGAATTCTTAGCGCCGTTGCCGCAGGAAGTCGTGATGGAGTCGATGCTTTGATCGATTTCCTCGTTGATGCTTATGGATATGTCATCTCGTGAGTTGTAATATGTGTATTGCTGTTAAATTTATAAACCATGTTTACTTCCAGAATTCTTGGACAGAACACGATGTATACTGCACTTCGCAATATTGCATCAAGAACGAACAATCAAGCAGAGCTAGAAAGGGTAGATACCACTTCATAAAATCGCTTCAAATTAATTGATTTTAAATCCCCCACTTTCTAGCTGGAGTTCCTTTTGGAGACGCTAGGTCCGCTGTTTTCCCAGGCCGAAGCAAATCGGGCTCGAGAAACCGCTGCACGTAATCTAGAGTGGCCACTGACCCGGGAAGGATTAATCGTGGCAAGCTTCCTGGAGAACCACTACCCTTCGGAGACCGTGTCAACTGTGTAGTTCCGACCGGCTAATCATTTAGCCGTAATAAAAGAAACCGAATTGTCGATTGTTGGTAGCACACACGCGAGTCATTTATCTTTATGGAGCACTTTGGGTTTCAATTTTATGATCGCCAGAGTCCTGCGGAATCGTTGATGTCCCATTAACTGGAATCGATACAGTCGAGGCGCGTCTTTAGCATTTCGCCATATTTAAATTATCACTTTGGACGCAACAGCGGTCACCGTTTGAGCGCTAGGCTTTGCGAACACAAACAAGTACTTAAAGTTTAACGACTTGCTGTAAATGATTTTTAAAGACACTCGGGCAGGTTTTTCTTTTAATTTCCAAGATGAAACGATTAGTGCATACCACCCTGCCTATAGCTGTGTGCGGGTTGGGTGGGCCTTCCAGGTGTGTTTCACTTTTTTAGGTCTTTAATTTTCTTTTCATTTTGATTGCAATGTTGCGTTACGCTTCGCTGGTTAACGGAACGAACAGGCATGGCTGCGGTGGATAAACTTACAAATGGAGGAGCTCTGAGTTAAACAAAAACGGTGCTCGTGATATTTGTTTAAAAGCTAGAGATGTTTTTAAAGATACATTTCCTTAAATTATTTTGAGTGTTTGTTTTTTTTTAAATTTTAAAGCTTGATTTTCAAAGAATCATGTATGCGAGTTACTACACACTTAGATTTTTTTTACCGAATTCGATCGGTAATCCATCTGTCAAAATGACCAAAATTTTACAGAATTTCGACTGTACGATGAACAAAAATGAATTTCGTTACCGAATTTCGGTAACTTTTTACCGAATTCGGTAATTTTCGGTTTATCGAACTGTTCAGCAGTTTAAAATTCGGTAAACTTTACCGAACTCGGTAAACAAATTTAAGTGTGTATGAAGCTGATTAATTGGAAAATGGATTTTCCAAAACATGGTGATGTTTTGGAGCTGAGCAGTTCTCTACGGAATCGGTTTTTTTTCTTTAATTTTAATTTTTGTATTTTTTAATCCGGCTGAAACTTTTTTGGTGCCTTCGGTATGCCCAAAGAAGCCATTTTGCATCATTAGTTTGTCCTTATAATTTTCCATACAAATTTGGTAGCTGTCCATACAAAAATGATATGTGAAAATTCAAAAATCTGTATCTTTTGAAGGAATTTTTTGATCGATTTGGTGTCTTCAGCAAAGTTGTAGGTATGGATATGGACTACACTGAAAAAAAATGATACACGGTAAAAAAAATTTGGTGATTTTTTTATTTAACTTTTTGTCACTAAAACTTGATTTGCAAAAAACACTACTTTTAATTTTTTTTTATTTTTTGATATGTTTTAGAGGACATAAAATGCCAACTTTTCAGAAATTTTCAGAATGGGCAAAAAATCTTTGACCGAGTAATGATTTTTTGAATCAATACAGATCGAAATATTGGTCGCAAAAATTTTTCAACTTCATTTTTCGATGTAAAATCGAATTTGCAATCAAAAAGTACTGTAGTGAATTTTTGATAAAGTGCACCGTTTTCAAGTTATAATCATTTTTAGGTAACTTTTTTGAAAATAGTCGCAGTTTTTCATTTTTTAAAAATAGTGCCCATGTTTGCCCACCTTTGAAAAAAATATTTTTGAAGAGCTGAGAAAATTCTCTATATTTTGCTTCTTCGGACTTTGTTGATACGACTCTTAGTTGCTGAGATATTGCCATGCAAAGGTTAAAAAACAGGAAAATTGATGTTTTCTAAGTCTCACCCAAACAACTCACCATTTTCTAATGTCGATATTTCAGCAACTAATGGTCCGATTTACATTGTTAAAACATGAAACATTCGTGAAATTTTCCGATCTTTTCGAAAAAAATATTTTCAAAAATTTAAAATCAAGACGAACATTTCAAACGGGCCAAACATTCAATATTACGCCCATTTGAAATGTTAGTCTTGATTTAAAATTTTTGAAAATATTTTTTTCGAAAAGATCGGAAAATTTCACGAATGTTTCATCTTTTAACATTGTAAATCGGACCTATAGCTGCTGAAATATCGACTTTAGAAAATGGTGAGTTGTTTGGGTGAGACTTAGAAAACATCAATTTTCCTGTTTTTTAACCTTTGCATGGCAATATCTCAGCAACTAAGAGTCGTATCAACAAAGTCCGAAGAAGCAAAATATAGAGAATTTTCTCAGCTTTTCAAAAATATTTTTTTCAAAGGTGGGCAAACATGGGCACTATTTTTAAAAAATGAAAAACTGCGACTATTTTCAAAAAAGTTACCTAAAAATGATTATAACTTGAAAACGGTGCACTTTATCAAAAATTCACTACAGTACTTTTTGATTGCAAATTCGATTTTACATCGAAAAATGAAGTTGAAAAATTTTTGCGACCAATATTTCGATCTGTATTGATTCAAAAAATCATTACTCGGTCAAAGATTTTTTGCCCATTCTGGAAATTTCTGAAAAGTTGGCATTTTATGTCCTCTAAAACATATCAAAAAATAAAAAAAAATAAAAATAGTGTTTTTTTGCAAATCAAGTTTTAGTGACAAAAAGTTAAATAAAAAAATCACCAAATTTTTTTTACCGTGTATCATTTTTTTTCAGTGTAGTCCATATCCATACCTACAACTTTGCTGAAGACACCAAATCGATCAAAAAATTCTTTGAAAAGATACAGATTTTTGAATTTTCACATATCATTTTTGTATGGACAGCTACCAAATTTGTATGGAAAATTATATGGACAAACTAATGATGCAAAATGGCTTCTTTGGGCATACCGAAGGCACCAAAAAAGTTTCAGCTGGATTAAAAAATACAAAAAAAATCGAATGACCGAAATCTCAGAGAATTGCTCAGCTTTGGTGTCTTCAGAAGCATTGCTGCAAATTAAAAGGACAACTTTTGATTTGATTCAAAATTAGGGTGGTTCACAATTAGGTTGGTTTTGAAAATCTAACTTTTCAGGAGTATTTTTGGGATTTTTTTTGTCTTCTAGAAAGTTGTTGGGCTTGTCAATCCAAGCAACTTTGTTGAAGACATCAGAATTTTTTTCTTGCAATCTACGCCTTCTACGACCAAATTGAGACAAAGCATCTGAGCAAACCTTCGAAATTCAGTTTTTTGTACGTAGCAATTCAGGGTTAAGTTTTAAAGAAAAGTGATGTTGCAACTGCCAGTTCTGTGAAATATGGTCTTGTGGCAAATCATTGATGGCTCTACTAATTGCATGCAGTTGAATACAGATAGATTGTTTTGCGATTGATGCATTTAATGTGGTAGAATATGAAGGGGGCGTTACGTGGAGTGTAGTTGCATTGCGTTCATTTACAACAACTCCTCTGGAGACAGCAAAGCTCCAAAACTTCACCATTTTTTGGAAAATCAATTTTCCACTTAATTTTGCGATCTGAACCACTGTGCAATGATCTCACGACCAAAGAGCAAATTGATTTTTTAAGATACTTTCTTGATTTGCCCTATTGGCCAATGGTTTTAGTTTGAGAAGTCAACAATAAGCTATGTTATTTGAAAATGGTATTCAATTTTTTTTTATAGTTTCTAGCTCATCCATTACAAATTGTTTGACTTGAGAGAGCACGTTATCAAGAAAAAGAGCAGAACGCATATTTTTCCGAGAAGAAAGAATAATAACCACAAATTCTTTCGAAACTTAATTAAATGTTCCTGTGAAAACTTATACGAAATGACCGCCATTAAAATCAAAATGTTCAGAACGTATTTTTTGCAGAAAAATGCAGTATTTTCTCACAACCTTCGTGTTCCTAATAACCACAATGAAAATCATGCCGGTAATGTGTGTTATTTGCAATTATTAGGCCCTGCAATGAGTCGTTTCCGTAATTAAGTTTTATCAAATAATAATACATTTGCATACGGTTGACATGGTCTTCTCTGCGTCTCTTCCCTTTTGCACGTGGACTTCAATCACGCAATCATCGCATCGATGGTTTTCTCGGCGGTCATCAACAAACAAACACAAAAAAAACTACAACCTCCAACTAACTGTCAACCAATGGCAGCCAAAGCTTGCGGGAGCTCCGCCTCAGAAACGTAGCATTTGTCGTGTGATGGCGTAAGTTAATTACTCAATTACCCAAGGTCCGTCCGTCCAATAGTTAGTTATTACCGCACTTTGCCCCATTGTTGGTGCCACGTTGATGGATTGATGAAGTGATGAGCATGTGTGTCACATGTCTTATGGGTGCTTATTTGAGGACAAAATTAAAAAAAGCAAATAAAAAATGGTCGATTCATCAAACATGGGAAGCCACTACCGAACGTGTTGGGAAAAACAAACAGATAAATATTATAAACTTGCGTGAACTGCCATTTCTGTGAAATATGGTCGTCTGGCAAATAATTGATAGTACTTCTAATTGCATACCGTTGAATAAAGATAGATGTTTTGTGATTGATGCATTTAATGTGGTAGAATATGAAGTGGGCGTTACGTGGAGTGTAGTTGAATTGTGTTCATTTTTAAATTTATCTTGTTGATAAAATAATATTATTGTTCAGATGTATTGGTTCAGCTATTTTCATCTGTCCCGAATTCCATTACTTTTCGTATGAAATTAATATACACTGTGAACCCCCGGTGGTTGGTCACTTTTTCGTTTGGTACTTTTTTAGTTTGTACTCCGTTGGTTGGGCAAAGTCAACCAAAAAAGTGACGAACTGTCACTTTTTACACGGCGCTCACGCACACTATCAAAAGAAACGTTTGGTAGTGTGTGTGAACTCCGTGTTGGTGTCAAAACATCGGGGTTTGAGTGTAAAAATGTACGGAAATGCGTTTTGAACTGTACCAAACATTACTTCACCAGGGATGGTCAAAGTGAATCTTACGGATGATGGAAATAACTCAGATGCTCGCCATTGAAACCTAATAACTTTGCTCAGAATAATAATCGATTTTCATTTATAGGTCACACAGCAGGAGACGGTTATAATTTTGTTTTATGATGGCAAAAGTTCAAATATTTGCAGCTTTGTTAATAGATTTTTTGAATGTGTTGAATTTTCATGAAATAAGTTCTTTCAATTGTAAATAGGGAAAACAATCAAGTTTCTCCAATCTTGCAAACTAAAAAAACTGTTTTACGGTAATTTCCTAGAAATTAGTAGTTGTTTTTCGTAATTTATAATGTTGTATTTTTTTTGATAGTAATATCTATCATGCATTCCTGGATGCAAACAAATACATTTTGCATCTGAGCAATCTCTACGAAATCGACGATTTGGTCCATTTCTATTTTTTGTATTTTTTTATTTGGCTCGAACTTTGTGGGGGTCTTCCCTATGACCAAAGAAGCCATTTTCTGTCATTGGTTCACCCAAGCAAACCTCCATACAATTTTGGCAGCTGTCCATTCAAAAACGGTACGTAAATATTCGAAAATCTGTAACTTTTGAAGGAATCTTCTGATCAATTTGGTGTCTTCTGCAAAGATTGATTTCAGCGAAATATTTGCTTAAATAGTGACCATGAGTGCCCATTTCTAAAACAATTTTTTTTAAATGTTCAGGAAATTTGCTATAAAATTGTCTAAGAGACATTTAAGATTGGGCCTCTGGTAGCTGAGATACAGCGGCTTAAAGAAAACGGAACAGGAAAATTGAAGTTTTCTATCCTCAGCTCAGCTCAGTCAGATTTTCAATTTTAATATATGAAACACTCGTGAAATAAAGAATAGATAAAGATAAAGAATAGTAAGAGGAAAGAGAACCTCTTTATGTTTAAATTTCGCTGAAAATTAATAAAAAAAAACTATGTTTTTCGAATGTTCAGAAATAAAAGGGGTTGTACTGTCCCTCCGTCAAGAGTTATTGAAATATGGAACTCGGGTTTGTGATCATAGACTAAAATTATCCCTTAGGTCAAAGTTCAACGCAAATCGAAGAGGGGTTGGGGCAACTGCTGTGTGAGTTGGCGGAGAAGGACCCAACTGGAAATACAATTATCCCGATTCGTTGAGTTATGGCCGAGAACCAGCGAAGTTACTGTTCTAACTGTTTTGGATTGGTTAGGTTTTGGAGGAGTTTTGATAATTGTTATGAAGTCCCAGATGATTAAAATGATGCTTTATAATTTTGTATTGATTCAGTTGTTCACAGTAGAATAAAATTCAACATCATCCTTACCCACTTGGCTCGTAAATCAGCACCGTGGGATTCCATAATCCTCTCACAGCAGTGATCAGTTATAATTATCAATAGCACTCGAGTACGTTTTTGTGAGCCCTGTGCGAGTTTCATCACCAGGCAAATTAAAACGCCGATAAACGATTCCGTCCAAATCCCCCAGAGTGCCGCATAAGTTGAGGCACAATTCTCAAGAAAACGATAACACTCAATCATCACCGTGTGTACACTCGGGGTGGACCTTAGTCCAAAGCCTTAGTCTAACTCAGAAGCACAGATAGATATGTGCGTTGAACGCAGCATTCTGCACTGGTTGGCCATAAATAATTGATCGCAGACACGAGAGTGCCAACAGTGTGCTCGGGTAGATGCCGCAATTTTCAGGAAAAAGTTAGATAGAAAAGCAACTGATTACTGAATTCCTCGCAGGTCGTGCTAATTAGCGACAAGCTGCCAAAGACGGGCCCATCTGGTGGCGGTGGCCTCCACAATTCGTTGCCGCCGCCGAGGACATGAATCTATCGGACAAATTGGACGGCATATCGCGCTTCAAATGCAGCCAACCGACCGGGGCAACCAAACACGCCATATAAATTATAATTTGTGACTAATTCGTTTAAATTAGATGATGAATAAGTAATATTCATAATTTGAGCAGTGCAAAACATTTATGCACCCAGAGCGATGCTATTTTCCTTCAACCTGCGTATTTGTGTGTGCACTTGTTTGTGTGTGTGTGTGTGTGTTTGCCAATGCACAACATTCCAAATGAAACTGACGAATAAATATACTTGTGGTTTGGCATATTTCATGTCGCATATTAGAAGGCAGCAGCAGCAGCAGGTCCAATTGCGCCTTTGCCTATGGGTTGACACCGAAGAAATTTGATATTCTGTGTTGCAAACGCGTCGGCCAGCAGCTAAGCAAGCGACCACAGTTGGCAGAAAACCTAAAAATTGGTTTATTTTTATCGCGCTGTACCGTTTGGTATTTGCAAGATCTGTTTTATATTTTTTGATAAAGATTTATTAATTATTAAATAAAATTTTGTCTGTATTTGAACTTTGAACATGATAAAAAACGAGTGGGAATCACACTCGCACCTTTGGATTAGTAAAGCGAAACTATGTACAATGTTGACCCTATATCATCTTTTTCTCATAGCGTCGTAGCTTGGGAGGCTTATAAAAATCTGACTACTCCTAGGGGAAATATACCCTTTTTAATCACACTAAGCCGTTCGACCAATTCTCATCACTTTTGTAGTTTTCCACTACTAAATCAACATTTTTAGATACATCAACAATGGAGAGTTGCTTGCTCACTTTTATTTGAGCTATTTGTTACTTTGGAATAGTCAAAAACACTTTATGAAAGCTGTAATTCATGGTCAAAGTGCTGATAGGACGATAATAGAAATAGGCTGAGAAATGTTATATTTCCCCTACTTTCAAAAAAATTAGTTCGCGTAAACGTGAACAGAGTTCATGCCAACGGGAACCAGGAGGAAAACTGTTCACTTTCATGGTGCAATGCACATTTAATTCCTTTATGCGATAGAAATCGCAAATTTTAAGCCAAAATTGTTGAGCAGGCCTGCCTCAAATAAACTCAACACTTTTGAAAATAAATTGACAACACTGCCCGCAACGAAGAAAACATCAGCGAATCTCACAGATTGTTTTGAATAATAATAATATAGCAGAATGGCTCCATACTGAATGCACCCACTAACCACAACAGTTCAGAGTTCATGCATCCCGGTGCAATTCGCTTGCCCTAAACCCCCTTCCAGCTCATGCTGCTGCAGCATGCATTTATGCAGATGAACAAATCCTCCAACGAACTTCATTTTCGTCGAAAAGGCAAATAAAGCCAAGCTTCGTCACTGGCCGGCTGGCCACAACTCCGGAGGCCGGAGATTGATTTTTGCAGTGGCTCTTTGAAGTGCTAGAGTTGTCCAGTAAAAAATGTGCAATTTAGGAGGTATCGTGTGCGGATTTAATTTTGGGCAACCCTAGGAAACCGATGAAATTGGTAGAGAATAGCGTTTTGAATTATTTCATGATAACATTGTGACACCATTAAACATGCTCGGGCTAATTATGTTTCGGCCTTCAACCGGTGGGATTTTCAGTGAAATTTAATGACATCATCGCCGGAGATATGGATAATTATTTCAATTTGTGATCAGAATTTGCGATTTTGTCAGACCCTCGGCGGCTGGAAAAGGAACAGCTCATGAATAAAACCGGGAACTCATCAGCGGACAATTTCAATTAACTGTCGTCGAGCAAACTATCAACGTGCCGAGAATAAGGCACCAATTAAAATTACAAAAAGTAATAATGAGGATTGCACTCCATCTAATCAAGGGAGTGCATATAATTATCCGTTCCCTTGCGAATGTTTTTTCACTCATCCTGCACCGCCCCAAGCGTGAAAATGATTCCATCACTGCACCAGAACACAGAACATTCTACCAGGTTCTGATGAACGGAATATAGTTTTATTGTCACGATGACCAACCCTGCGGTATAAGACGGCTGATGGTCACCGCCGTCGTCTCTCCAGACAGTATTATTTGCACACTTTTATTGGGCTAATTTGAATATTAATAAAAACGTCCATAAACTTGGAGGCAATCTAGGAAATTCGCTGCAGTTGAGTTGGTGCTGATTCATGAATATGAGGAAAAAAAAGTTTATTTATTCATATTTAAAACAATTTTAACTACATTCAAACTATTAACTTGTTTTTTCCAATTTAACTACATTGAAACTATTAACTTGCTTTTTATTACCTTTTCGAAAGTTAAAAAAAATCAAATTATTCGCTCTACAGCATTGCCTTGGCGTTCTCGATTGCGAGATTCCTACTCGAAACTAGGTGTTCGAAGGCTTGATTGTTGAGGCAATTGCAAACCTCTTTTTACACCTTAGCTTCCATCCTCCCCGGGATTCGAACTGACGACCTTTGGATTGTTAGTCCAACTGCCTACCAGAGACTCCACCGAGACAGGACCCAGGGAGACGACTCCTACAACTGGACTGAGCTAACGACCTAACCTTTTTAGGTTAGTCCGGGGCCAACATTTACTTCCCGTCCGAAGGTAGGCGTGATCAGACCAATCTTGTCTCGAAAAATGCCACCGGGACCGTCTGGGATCGAACCCAGGCCGACTGGGTGAGCGGCAATCACGCTTACCCCTACACCACGGTCCACGGCGTTTTCGAAAGTATTTAAATGATTAAGTTCACAATGTAATTGTAAAATAACTTAATGTGGCCTGTAAAAAAACAGTGTATCATACTAAATTTATTTGTAAACATTAATTAAAATGAGAACAATGCTTAATACCGGGAATATCATTAAGCCTTCATTTAAAAAAGAGAACGTTTTTTGTCATTTTGGTTATGTTAATGGCATAACACACAGGACTCTTTTCTCTTAAATAATAACGAATATTTTTAAAATCCCAGAGTTTGATAAATTTTTGATATTCTTCCAATTTTTGATCATTGTCCAAAAATTTAATTTTCTTATAAACATAATCAACAAACTTATATTTGATTTCAACTGGAAAAAATACGCGCAGTTAAATCTAACTCAAGTAGTTTCCAATAATTTTTTTCCATGCTTGAAAGCCTTTTTTTTTGAAGACTAATTTTTTGAAAAAATGTGTTTAAGCAAATTTGATTTGACTTTAAAATGGTACTGAGTTTGTCACGCCAATCATATTCTCTATTTGTCATGTCTGAATTACTTCCCCTTCTTGCGACTGGATAAATTTATGTGAAACGGTCCTAATTTAAGTGTTTTCTTCCTTCATTTTCACGGCATTAATTCGCGACTGCAAAAAGAGGTAAACCGTGCAATAAAATAAAGACGGTGTGGTTTAAAATATGTCCAGCCGAGGGTAATTAAATAACCATATCAACATTGTCACCAAGCATCGGTTGAGCACGCGGTCCACGCGGTGACAAGAGAGTTGAGAAAATAATAAAAAAAGATATGCAAATTTTGGAGTGCAATATCCAAAAGAAGCAAACAGAAGCACATGAATCGTGGTGGCACGGTGTGGAAAAGATGAATGAATATTGCCATGGCTGGTGGAAGGGTCCATCGTTCACCTCGGTGGCAGTCATTTCAGTGTGTGTGAGTTTGTGTCTCAAGTCGTTTGTTATTCCACGACAACGTGGACGTGCCTGTAACGAAAGCGACAGAAAACATATGTTTAGCCAGGAAAGTTTGCATTAAAAAGTGTGACTTGAGCTTGATAAGGTTATGCATAAATATAGTGTAAAACATTTTATTACATTTCAGGAGTCTTCACCTAAAATTTTGTTTTTGTTTTACGTTAAACTGCGAGCAAGGCCTGTAAAATTTTCTGAGGATTCCGAATATGTCAAAATTGAGACAAAAAAGTGCCGCTATGGAAGCCTACAGGGCAAAAACCAACGTTGTAAAATGTTTGTTATAGAAAAATCGCAAAACTATGAGAAAAAATGCGATTGGCCAAAAAGTTAATACTGTAGGCTTATAGTCCATGAAATTCCCTAACTTTTGACCTATGGGAGTATGGGTGTTGGAGGCTGTTGCAAAAAGTTATTAAGGTTTTAAAAAAACCCATTTTTAACAGTAATTTGCAAAAGCTATGAGAAAAAATCAAACCAATCCTGGATGTCTATAGTACATTTTGAAGGGCTTCAAAAGACCATTCGAATGCATCTAAGAGAGTTGGAATTGATGAAGTTTTACGGAAATGCGAGCAATTTTAAGATTTTTCATGTTTTTTGGACCTCAAACTTCAATGCCCGTTTTACCCCACTTCCCTTTGTCGTAGAGGGCTCATATTTGGCATGAGTTCATCTCATGTATAGACAAACAAACCCTGAAAGTTTCATCCAAATCGAAGCACCTCGATACGACTTGTTTCACATCGGTGAAAAACTCGCTCTTAAGTGATTTAGAATTTTTAAACCCAACATGGCGGCCATTCTGTGCATGGTCCCGTGGTTTGGTTGAATTCGGTTACCGGAGTCCCAAGTTATAATTACAAATGTTTTCGGTAATCGGGCATGTACGTGTGTCAAATGCGTGAATTGAAATACCTTTGGCACTTATAGCTATTCCAGGGTGTGTCAAGATTGCACGACAAGATTGAAAATTCTTTCATATTGTGGATTTAGCTTGTAGCTGGATTTTCTGCCATCTCCTCACGGTCATTGGAAACGGTCGTGGATAGACCTAGGGGTTCCCAGTTGGAGTAAAAAAGTTCAATTTATAGAAAAATTATGGATTAAAATTTTGGTTTTTAATCACTTCTCCGACATCAGGAATAATTGCTCGAACATGCTCGCAATTTTTTTATTCGGTCGGAAAAATATTATTTTTCATGATTATGGAGCTTTCACCCTATATGGACTGTCAAAAGCGAGGTTCACTTTTTGACAAGCTTGCCACCAGTCTGAATAAAACATTAATTTTTAATCACATGATCACCTCTAACTCTGGCTCGATACCGCCATCATGCGACCGCGTGCTCCGTTTGTTTGTCAACAAAGCTGCAGCTGGATGGTGAGACGAAGTGAGGGGGGAGAGATTTTGACATTTTTATGCCCGCATCTGGCCCGCCGCCTATTTCGTCGGTCGTTGAGCCGACGGTCGTTTCCAGCGATCGAGTCCAGTTAGGAACTGATCGTACAATATGAAGAGTGACAACAATACACGGACACAACCTTTTTGACAGCTCAACGGGGTGGACGTGTTTTTCCTCTGTTGTTGCTGCGCGCAAATATTTGTGGATGGAGGTGGAAGATTCCTCCGACGACGATATACTTCCCGTTGTCGGAACGTGGAAGCGGAAGAAGACAAGTGACGACGGAGCCGACGTCGGAAATGGAAACGAGGAACAGCTCCTCAACAACAACAAGTTTAGCCCGCTGGTGGAGAACAACAACAACACCAATGGTAACCCAGCCGGGAGGTGCATGCCATCAAGAGAAAAGAAGAGTTCGCCTCATCGATTGAAACCCCGTACATTGTTACGTTCCCCAAGGGGTACACCAACCTCAAGAAGCTGAGTGAAATCAAGCTCTTGAAAGCATTTCACATCCGGTGGGAGGTCTACCGGAACAAGCGGCCGAACGTGACTCAGTGCAGGAACTGCTTGCAGCTGGATCATGGAACCCGGAACTGTCACCTCAAGGGGAGGTGCAACAACTGTGGGGTCCCCACAAGACGGACGAGTGCGAAGTCCAGGAAGCCCAGCTGAAGCGGTGTGCCAACTGCTCTGGAGCCCACGAAGCCATGGACCGCAGCTGCCCCAAGCGTGCGGACTTCATCCGGAGGCGCCAGCAGGCGTCGAAACCGAACCCGCCGGCAAGGAAAGTGGGGAACACGGAGAAAAAAGAGTTCCCAAAATCGTGAACAAGCGTTCATGAAAATGGGAACCACGAACAAAGTGTTCAAATTTCATGGTACGTTTTTCAAAATCGTACCATGGGATTTGAACAATTTGTTCGAGGTTCCCATTTTCATGAACGCTTGTTCACGATGTTGGGAACTCTTTTTTCTCCGTGAAGCAGAGTCCTGCAGTTCCGGTATTCACGCCGGCGGAGTTCCCTCCGCTGCCGGGCGCAGTCCCGGACGGAAAACCGAAGGATCGCCCTATACCCGCAGGAAGTGGCTCCCGAGGCTCCCGAGACGGTGGAGCCACAAAGGAGGAAGCTGGGGAGGTGCTTTACAGTTCGGCTGAGCTGTGGGGAATTTTCTCCAAGTACATTGCCAGTTTCAAGACCTGCAAGACCCGCTTGGACCAAGTAACCCTTGTCAGTTACATGATCTCTAAGTATGGATTGTAAGGTGTTCTTTTTTTATTATAATATATTTGTTGTTGACCGATCCTCAGTCCTAACCTGGTCACAGCACCTTAAAGGATCTAATAAAAATAAGTTAAGAACAAAAAAAAAACAATTCACGGAGTTTTTCGGTTTTTTGTTGAATATCTCTTGATTGAAATCGATTTTTGGGGATCTGTGAAGATCGAAAGATGAGGCAATGTGAGCAGCACTAAATGGCGTTCTTAACTCAACTTGGCCCATGCTGGAATTTCAATGTCATTTCAAGATATAGGGGAACTATACCCTTTTTCAGCTTATTTCTATTATCGGCCTATCAGCACTTTGATCATGAATTATAGCTTTCATAAAGTGTTTTTGACTATTCCAAAGTAATAAATAGCTCGTATAAAAGTGAGCAAGCAACTCTCCATTGTTGATACATCTAAAAATGATGATTTAATAGCGGAAAACGGCAAAAGTGATGAGAATGGGTCGTACGGCTTAGAGTGATTAAAATGGGAATATTTCCCCTAGTCAAGAAGAGACAAACAGGATAATTCTTGATTGTTTATTGATGTATTTTTCATTGAGCTAGCCTTCATCAGGTGCTGCAAATTCCCGGCAGCTTTTTCGTTGAGTAAAATTCAAAAGCATTCTTTCGGTGAATCAAATGCAGCGCCTTTTCTCTATTCGAACCCCGGCAAACATCAAACATTTATAAGTTGTTAATTTATGCAATTTTTCTTTACAACGCTGTCGATGCCGCTAAACTCAAACAAACGAGCTTCGAGTATTGCACATGTAAATTGATTCTCCGGCGGTCAGATTTTCATCCCGTACCGTCGGACGACGAGATGCATCTCTGAAGGAAACTCGCACCGAACGTCATCAGCGAGGTGTCCGTCCACTCTCGGAGGGTGAACGAAAAAAAAAAGTGTCAAATGCATCTCCCGGTCAGAGATTCCCAATCCACTGGCCAGGACGGAAGGAACGGCATTTCGGGGCTTCGACGCAAAAGCCAGTACCATCATGGATTGGAAGGTTTAATCAAATTATTCAAATGACGAAAATGCATTTCGATGTTCGACAAACAAGTGACGACGGCGCGCTGGGCAACCACGAGACGATGCAGCATTCAATTTCTGTTTCTGCCATGGGATATGATGGCACTTGGTTGTGAGAAGTTCTACGCAAAATCGGACTTTTTAATGTTTAATTTATACGTGTTTTTTATGATTCATTCGTTTTAATTTTATTTTCCATAAATTTTAGTGTAAGTCAAGAAGTTACCCCTTTGTGCAAAATTTATCCACTTCAAGTCAAACCAAAATAAACGAAACCATTGTCAGGACAACTCACAGGGTCTTGCCGGTTCCTATTTCAAATTTTTTACATGGATCAATGTTTCAGGTGGCTTCCGGGATTAGAACTGACGACCTTTCGATTGAAAATCCAACTGTCGACCAGCAACTTGACCGAAGTTGGCTTAAGGGGTTACATACATGTAGAAAATTCCAAAATTTCATATTACAGAAAATTCATTAAATTTACTAAAAAGATGATTTTCAATCACTCCTAAAAGTTTCATGAAGATATTTCGTGACTGAACTGAGTAAGAGACGATTTAAGTTCACAACTTTGCCATGCGCAAAGCGAACTGTCAAACTTTGTGAACGTTTTTCTCTAAGCACCGAGTTGATTTACGGGTGCCACGATATCTCGAGATTGAATGGACCAAATTGGTTGAAATTTGGGGTGAAGACTCCCAAGATATATCCCGTGTGCATGACGAGGCCCGATTTTAAAATTACGATTTAACATATTTTTATCTTTTTTAAAAATTAAGTTTTTGAAAATTGGCCTTCGTCATGCACACAGGATTAGTTTAACGAGTCTTCACCAAATTTTGAGCCGATTTGGTCAAAGCAGTGTTAAGATATCATGGCACCCGTTTTTTGAAACTGCTTACTTAAAATAACTATATCTTGGCAATGATACAACCAAATGTCTCCTTATTTATTTTGTTAATAGATGAAAACGTACATTTTAATACCCTGCAAAAAGATTCAAAAAAGGTTTAGATGTTTGCTCATACCAACCTCTAACATTTTTGCCGATTTACATGTATTTAACCCCTTAATCTGGTACTTTTTTTTGTACAATCTCCAGGAAGACGACTTCTACACCTAAAATAACCCAACGACCTAACCAATCAAAAGATCTCAATTTCAAATGCATAGGACGATCTCTAAACAGCTACAAAGAAATTTGCCCAGACTCTGACGACAGAAAGAGGGGCACTCGGAATGCAAAATGTTGGATTACAGTATTTGTGGATGGCATTCTGCCAAATCTTGAACAAATTTCTGACAAAAGGGAATTAATAGCTCCATAATCCCGGAACGAGAATCAAACTCACCACGTGGAGACTTTTTTGAAATCTCGGATACCCCCCCCCCCCCCATACAAAACAAATCTTTTTTGTATGCAGTGTGCAGTGTAGACAATCGCTAAACCCCCCCCCCCCCCTTCCCTCGGGTGTCCACGTGGTTTATGGATGGTCCCTAACCATATTTTCGGTAAATATGATTTAATAAATTCTAGAGTTTCGTTAAATCGCAATAAATCGTGATTTCATTTTGGAAAACTTATTTTGCAAAATCTCAGAGAATAGCCCGTTCTATTTGCCCTTTTGCAATCTGATTCGGCTCCAAACGCAAACAATTCGCAATCGCCAACGAGAAACGAATGCGTCTCCGGGAATAACGGCTTTTGCATGGTTCCATTAGTACTTTTTACGTCACTTCTTCCCGGTTCCAAAGTGGAGAACAACAACCCTCTTTGCCACAGCCGTTGCAATTCTTATATATTCTCTGCCAATGCATGCCAGTCATATCTTGAGCCGCTAGCGGAAATAAATCACACAGAAATTAATGTTTCTGACCGAGTAAAACCGCAGTCGCGACGATTAGTTTCAATGAATGGCAGCCACTCCGCAGGGGAGAAAGAGTGGTCCGCGTCTAACGTGCAGAACAACAAGAGCTAGATTTATTGGCAACAATTATTTCTCCATTTGCCTGCGTGCATGAAAAAAGCGCGTAAATTCATAATTTACTCATATACTCTTCAGTCTGTTTCATGGTTGGGTGCGTGGGTGGACTCGGTGCTTCGTTAACAAGTTTATTCAATCTTGCTAGTCAAAATCTGGCATTACGATGACGGTGCTACAAACTAGCGTTGCTTAGGTCTAACCACACAAGACAGTTGATTTGAATAACACGGTTTATGCGATGTTGTTAAGTTTGACTTTAGGTCCTGTCAGAAGTGATAAATATGTATTAGAATATTAGATAAATTAACAAGAACAAAGAACATATTCTGAGATCATCAGTTTCAACCTGGTGCAGTGATTTCATGTTTTTCTTGCTAGTGACAAACATGCAAGATCTAATCTCACGGTATTTGCAAATTGTTGTCATTGTACCATACTATGGTACACCAGCTTTTGATTTTAACGTTAGCATTGGAAAAGGCCGTTAATGAGAAACGTCAAGGTACGTAAAGCGGTGTGATTAGTCCTCAATTATGTGTTTTTTAACACTACAGTCCAGTCTCAATTATTCAATTAAATATCAATCTTTTTTAAGATATAAGGTATTTTAGCTGTGCTTAATTTAAAAAAAAATTGTTTCAAAATGAGCGGTTTTTGAAAATTAAAAAAAAAACTTTTTTGAATTATTTTTATTGTTTTGATGTTGACCTGTTTTTATTTTTTGCTGCTATTAGTTTTTCTTTGTTTTTTTTTTAAGATAAAGGTTTAGAACCACTGTACTAACTGCAATTAATCAAAATATCATGTTTTCAAGCACCTCAATCAGCAAAAAAACACTTCGAAACCTCCTACGGAAACCCAAAACATCTCCGGTGGTCAATCGTTGTAACGTCACGCTACATATTCGCTCTTGGAACAGAAGCCAAACAGTGAAATCCTAAACCCAAAGTTGATTCTTATGGCTCAATTAACGTACTTCCAGAATTTGTTAAAATATTGGATTATTTTCTTTCGAGCGAGTTGTGGCGCTATAACCATGGCATATAGTGTCCAGGGCATTCGTGGAAATACAATGTCCCATCCCAAAGGGTCCCCCGGAGTACCAAACCTTCTTAACATGGTGCTCCCAACGAATACAACCAAATCTCGGAGCGTATGGAGGTGGTTCCTCCCCTGTCGATTCAGAATTGAGTTGTTGTTCGAACACTCTGTGCTCAACCCACTGCAAACGAATCATGTCTCTGCGATACGGCTTTACGCAGTAGGCCTGGCCGCTTTAACGCTTGTGATGTTTTAATGCATTCCTATGCAATGGCGCACTACAAATGTGAATAAATGACGAGAAGAGTGCTAGGCGTAATCTAACCTAAGGCACTCTCCAGGATCCCTTCGAAAGATTGGCTGCGCTAGTGTCTGATTAGATTAGATTAGATTAGATTAGAAATATTGGAGTATTTTCGTTCTAATTTCTGAGAAATAGACAAAATATGAAAAACAGAATCTTCTAACCGTTGTAACGTCTCGGCAGAATGTGTCAAATACTTTTTTGTTTTTTTATTTGTATTTATTCAGTTTTTTTTCGATGTACGTTCATTCAGTTAAAATATTATTGAGTGTCCAATCACAATCGGTGATTTTTCATCTCAATTTTAAATACTAGCAACATTCATTTATTCATGAAATATTGTAGCTTTCGCAATTCAGTGATTTCAAATGTAGGAGGTCTTACATTTACAAAAGGGAAAAGAGATACCTTAACGTGAAGACTTCCATCATTGTCTTGATTTTTCATTCAAAGATATAAATTTTGCGTCATTATCAAAATTTGGACAAAATTCCTTCAACAAGTTGTTCAAAATAGTACCCTACATGCGTTGATACTTTTTGGTAACGATTATTCCATTCCTTGTAAAGTTATGGAAATCGTCATTAATCAATGATTGCCAACTAGGACGTCAATGATTGTACCACAAAATTATATAAATTTTGAAACACATTTGATTTAGACCAAAAATTCCTTCAGTGGCTTCAAGAAGGCAACAACCGGCATATGCTGATTCATTTTGGTGCAGAGATTCGTTAAATTGAACTCAATACAGATAATTTTCAAGTGATCGTCAATTATTGTTTTTTTGATCAATTTTCTTCGAAAATGATCAAAGGCTTCACCTTAAAACTAGGGGAAATATACCCTTTCTAATCTAACACCTATCTTCGTCATATGGAGAGTTTGATGCTCGATTTAAGCTCTAAAAATATTATTTAGGCTGTAAACTTACCAGCAACATCACCGCCTCGAGTAAGCACGCAAATGTATGCCACTTACTGGCCAAAAAGATCAAATTTAATGCACTTTTGATCATAATTTCTATTTTGCGAGACCATTTCTCATCATTTTGGTGGCACACACATCCACACGCAAGATCAGAGGTTAACTGCTTAACGAAAGTCGCCATCAATATCTTTTCACTTGCGCTAACGATTTCAAAGCGCTTAAGATATAAAATTGCTTCCAACTACCGGCTACATGTTCTTTTGACCGTTACTTAGTCACTCACTTGAAAAATAATCCCGAAACATGGAAATAATTAGCAAGCGCCATCAAAAAAAACAAACGCGCTAAGTCTTTTTTTTTTTTTTTTTTTTTTTTTTTTTTTTTTTTTTTTTTTTTTTTTTTTTTTTTTTTTTATAAGACCCTCCATCACACCCCCACACCAAAAAGCTCATAATTGAGCCCCCTGGTAGTGGTCTCCTTAAATGCTCAGCTAACAAAAGTTAATGTAAAGGACGAAAGCAAACTAAATTTATGCTGAGAACATTGTTTTACAAAGAAATTCTAATATTGGTGTGCAATGAAGATTAACTACTGCTAATACTAAGGTGAAATCCCAGTGGAAAAAAGATTTCCTTTTAAGGGATCCACAAAACTAAAATAAATGAAAATAGCTCGACTAATAACAAGAAATATAACCTATTTTATGTATTCGGTGTTAAGTGTATTCTATTGGAACAGTTCGTGTAACTTATGTTTTAAATGCTGTTTTAATCTGATTTTGAAAATGGAGGTGCTAGTGGTTTGTTTCAAATCAAGGGGAAGTGTGTTGTATTTAGTAGGACCAATGAAAGATATGCGTCTTTGACCAAGGTTGGTTGAAGCTTGCTCACGTCGCAGGTGGTCATTTTGTCTAGTTGAATGAAAATGTGGTGCACTTGGTAAGGTTATGTTATGGTGCATTACAGGATTATTTAGAAGGTTGTGCACAAATACTAATGTTTGGTAATCCCTTAGGTAATTCAAAGGAAGTATTGTATGAGATAATTCGGAATACAGTTGTAAAGTTGGGTACAGTAATGGTTTGTAAAAAATTGTTTTGAGACAGCGATTTTGGAGTGTACGAATTTTCTTTAATGAAGTACTGGAGGCATAGCCCCAAGTTGACACAAGGTGATTCAGTTGGGAATGAAAATACGCAAAATAAAATTTTAATAGGACATGCCGAGGAACAAAATTTCGCACTCGCCAAAGCATGCCACATAAAGGGGCCAATTTCTTTTCAACGTGATTAACTTGGTATGCCCAGGAAAGTGTCGGGTCTAAGTGTATTCCCAGATTTTTAAAGCAATTTACTTTTTCAATTTCTTGATTCCCCAGTCTTGGATGTTCGTGTTCCGTTATGACTTTACGAATTTAATGAAATATCATGTACTTGGTTTTACTAAGGTTTAACGACAAAAGATTTGCATCAAAGAAATTTTTGAGTACTCCCAGATCAGCCTCAATTGATTCAATTATTGTGTTAATATTTTTATTTGGATAAAATAGAGCTGTATCGTGGGCAAATAACCTAGGAGTACCGCATACCGCTTTTGACGTTTCAATTTCGACCATCCATTCTAATCGAAGGCTGAAGAAAACCGAGCGAGAAGCGAAGGCAAATAAAGAACAAAGGGTGGCCACCAACACCACCAGCAGCGCTTGTGGTGTTGCCAGGAAACTTTCTCTATAAATGCTACTTTTCGTGAGTGTTCGCTCAAAATTTCATCAATTTTGGCAGCACGAAGCAGACCCAAACGAGCGTTGGAAGAAAAAAAGAACTAAGCTGAAAATACAAAAATGGGCGTGGCCCAATGCACACGACTGATTAGAATGCGTTTTTGAAATATTTTTTTAAAATGCTTATAAAAGGAATAGCATAACTTTTAATAAAAGTGAAAATTAACAGAAATGTTCACAAAAAGTTGCTCTACTCGTTGGTGTACTTGGTTTTACTGAATTTCAAGGAACACTCCAGATTATCCAGCATCATTCAAACAAGACCGCTTATTAGGCTTAAAATGGGTTTATTTCCCCTAACTTATAAACTATATAAAGAGCGGATCAATGCAGCTGAAGACTGCAATGATTTTTGTCGAAATGTATCAATTATCTTATTGGACATAACATTCAAAGTGTCAACTTCGGCTAATTGATGAAGTTTACTGGTGCTGAACCAGGGAAGAAGTTTCAGAATCATTTTCAGAATTTTGTTGTGAATCCTCTGAACTTTTTTTTCCTGGTTAAGCAACATCTTGGCCAGATCGGCACAGCATAAATCAAGGCAGGTCTGATTTTTTTTTATAAAATAACAGTTTATTTTTGAGACAAAGTCTTGAATGCCTGTTTATAAGTGGACACAAACATTTAATTTATTTGTTACATTTAACCCGTTACTATCAATGTGATCCTTGTAAGTAAGGTTTTTGACAAAAGCAAGTCCAAGATATTTCACTTGATCCGCCCACTTTAAAATTACCTCATTCATCTTTATAATGTGATGACTTTTTGGTTTAAGAAAATCAGCCTTTGGTTTATGAGGAAAATTAATAGGTTGAGTTTTTGAAGCATTTTGAGTAATTTTCAATTCTTTCAAATAAAAATTGAAAATATCCACGCTGTTTTGTATTCTTCTTGTAATGACACGAAGACTTCTGCCTTTAGCGGAGATGCTTGTAACATCAGCAATATTATGCTTGGTGAGATAATTTAATATTTTGCGGTTCTGGCTACTGCGCCAAGTGCGGTCGTCTGTTCTGAACTGTAGGCGGCGGCGACTAAATCGGATTCTAGCGATTCAGGAGATGAAGAATCCCGGAAGGTAATTATACAATAAAGTTAGAACACAGCAGAAAATTCATTACCCACTTTTGAAATTTTCAGCGCACTAAAAGGCCTGCGTCTGAGGTGCCTATCGAGTACAACATTGAAAGTGACCTGGAGGAGGATGAAGCCCTGTTTAGACTTGAAGCATCGGTTCTGGAGAAGAACTTCAAAGGCCAAAAGTCCAGCGAAAAACGTGGATCCTTGAAAATTGGTGGAAACTGCGTTGACGACATTTAGCGTTCTGTTTGAGATCATTGCATCCAGTTTGTTCTCAAGGGCGAAATGGACGAAACGCATACGAAGCCACGTAGGGCAAAAAGGACCCGGAATATGAAGATAAACATTTTTTTCTGCGAATAAAAAAAAATCAACAAGTTTACAATGATTTCTTTATTTGAATCATCAAACACACTTAAATCCTAATTTCTAGAATTTTTGGTAAAGACCTTTGTTTGGGTCGAAAACCCACACGGAATTGATTCCTGGGGTGCGCTGGATACGGTTCAAATTGGCACTGGGCTGAACCGCAAGAACACTTTTTCCCTTTCAGTACGGATGAAAACGTCATCCCGCTTGTATCTTGTTCGCAATTGTTGTGATACACCTAATTGAGGCGTGTTGCTTGAAAACGGCAGTGCAATTCTCGGACATTTTTCCACTAAAATTCAAATATTATATTGAAAACTCTACAGAAACCAAAACTAGAACAAACTACCTACGAGATGTTGATAGAAGACATACTGACAAGAGCTAAATAATGCACTGAAAGGCCTACTAAGGGGCCGTTGCGATATTCGCAGCTGCGGGATACGCTCGCAGCAGAATGACAATTTATCTTTACAGCCGCAATACTGTTATGATAAAAAAAACCCAACTGTTCATTGAACATTTTTAAACGCCCGTTTCCACTTTTCAACTCCGTTCATCAATCGTATCTGTATTTAAATGAAACTCTGAACAGCAAACAAATTGCACCGAAAAATATCCTTTGCCTTCCAGCAAGCAATAAAAGTCATCATAAAGTAAATTTGTGTTTGACTTAACCCTTGCCCCAAACAACACCACCGTCCATCGTCGGGCACCACCTTCGAAAAAAAAAAAATGTAGCAACGAAACATCATACTATGCAACCGATATGCCTCCCTCTTGTGCATCGCAAATGCATGAAATGAGACGGGGAGCCAAAAAAAAAAAAAAGCGACCACATATCTTACGCCTCAGTGCGGTCCCTCATGAAGTGCCCCCAAGAAATGGCCACAAAATGAGAGGCAACAAAAAAAGCACACATACAAACAACCAGCTAAATTAAAAGCCCAGGATCAACCAACATTTTAATTATGATTTTCGGGGAGTTCGCTTAAATCATTGATATGCTTTTGATGGGTTTATGAGATTTACGATTTCTGGCGAAATGTTTTGCTTTTTTAATCTCTCGAAGGCACGATGTATGGGA
This sequence comes from Culex pipiens pallens, assembly GCF_016801865.2. Lineage (NCBI taxonomy): Eukaryota > Metazoa > Arthropoda > Insecta > Diptera > Culicidae > Culex > Culex pipiens. Next base: position 108,504,734 of record NC_068937.1, on the reverse strand, counting down.
CGATGATGATGTTGCAGCACACGAGGGGCCAAATGATTGAATTTTGAGTGATTTTTTTCGGCGGTTTGGTAAGTAAGCCCTCGACGGTATGGTTTTTTTTTAGTTTTCAAATTTTTTTAGATCAGGATTATTTTATTCATACGATAAACCATCTTTTTAAAAAAATGTGTAATGAAAAGAAAGAATTTGTAACTTAAAATTTGTCTGTAAATATCATGGCAACATGAATAACTCGACACTTATGGCGAAACCTTTGCAGTTGAGGGTTCGGGGTGGGGGCGTACAGTGATGTTTGAGAACGACCTCCGGACTGTTGGACGTGGATGGACGTGACTGCTTATCCAAACAGACACCGTGTTTGCGATTCCCGGTAGAAATCCCAATAATAACTTTATGCTCAGTGGAGATCAAGGAAGATGAACATTATTAAAAATATTATTTTGTTTTCAAAATGGCACTCGTAAAAAGCCATACTCTTTATCCCGAAGCGTGTGGCGGCGAAGTAAAACTAAATAAATTCAAAAATTCCGCTTATTGTGAGCCCTGTGTGCGAGTGTGGGGGATATCTATGGCTGAGAACTTTGCGAGGAAAAGCCATAAAATCGACGGCGGTGCAGGCGAGCGGTTTTCCTCCCACGAGAGCTGGAAATGAGTTTGAGTCCGCAAAAGGATATTTGCAGAGGCGTACGGGGGCAATTTTTCGATTGGGTGCTCATGATTTTAAGATTTTGTATAAAACAAAATATTTTAAAATTGTTCGCTCTACAGAATTGTCTAAGCGTTCTCTATTTCCAGATTCCCACACGAAACTGGGTGTCCGAAGGTTTGAACTGACGACCTTTGGATTGTGAGTCCAACTGCCGTTCAGCGGCTCTACCGAGGCAGGTTAACGACCTAACCTCTAGGTTAGACCGGGGCCAACATTTACTTCCCCGTCCGGCGGAAGGCGTGATCAGATTAATCTCGTCTCGAAAAATGCCACCGGGGCCGACTGGGACCAAATCCAGGCCAACTGAGGTGAGAGGCGACCACGCTTACCACTAAACCACCAATTCCGAGATTTTTTATTTATATCTTAATTTTATATAAAAATTATAATAATTGTTTATACGGTAGTTCAACGTTTGTAAGACGAGTTAAAAAAAATCAAAATTTAAGATTAAATTCATTTTTATCCTTAAGATAAACATTCAAAGTAAACGAGCAATTAATTCGTATCTGAGCAATTCTCTATGTAGAAGTACTTTTGCAAAAATGTTGATAAATTGCACCAAAAATGTCGATTTAAAAACTACCCGACTCCGCAGCCTTGATGTGATGAAAATGTTTAAATAGCGCTGCATTTTGAACTGGAACCATTCTGAAATGGCACTTTCCCCCACAAAACGCCCCTGGCTACACGTGAGTGAGTGATTGTGTGCACTTTTATATGCGCTTTCGGTGCAGTGAGGCGTAAAAAGCTTGCAATATATACGTGTGCTTTTTGCCGTGGCCTTCTCCAGCGTCCTCAACCCCATATTGGTGGGTTCTGGTTTTGTGCCGCGCTAGCAAAACTCCAACTTTGGGCCATTAAAATCTTTTTTGACGACTTTGGCAAACGATCCTTCTTTTTCCCTGTTGCCGGGCCGGGGCCTCCCTGCTGATTCCGTAACCCTGTGCTTCCCAGAAAACCCATCCATTCATCCATCCATCCATCCCATTTGGCCATATCGCCCATCAGCTCAAGTCGAAGGAAATGCAATTTTCTATGTTCGTTTCCTGGCACATGCATGCGGGATTTATTGTTGCAACCAGACGCTAATGATAAATTTTACTCCGCGCAAGGATATTAAAAAGTGTTTATGGCACCATCAGGATTATTCTTAATGGCAGTAAAGGTGAGCCCTCGTCAACTGAGTGGTTGCTGCTTTTGCTTCAGCTAGCTTGTGACGAGAAACTGGATAATTTATGTATTCGAAACTAGAACAACTGTTTGGTGTGCTTTGTCGGGCTGAAGACTGCAGCAGGAATAATAAATGGTCATTTGCGAAATTGCACTGTTACTACAAGTTGAATAAAGTTAATCCTCATCATTTGTCTTCAATATATAAACCTGGTTTAATAACATGGTTTTTGTACGGAGTTCGGACGGAGTGTCCTTTTTGCCTTCCAGGATCCATCATCCGACCCATCGTTGGTTAGGTAATCAAGAGACCTTTGTGCAAACGATGTCCGGATCCATCATCCAACCCATCGTCGGTTAGGTAATTTAGAGACCTTTCTAACGAGTCCACAACATTGAAGATCTGGCAACCCTGTCTCGTGTTATGACCACTTAAGTGATATTTATGTACTTTTTTGAAGCCGGATCTCAAAAACCTTTCCAACGAGCTCAAAAACATTGAAAATCTGGCAACCCTGTATCGAGTTATGATCACTTAAGTTATATCTGTGTACTTATTTTTCTGGATCTAAAAAAAATAGCTGAAATATGTGTCCAAACCACTCATCTTACTTTGGGTGATAAATAGAGAGAATGCGTAACGTGATTTTCGAATGATCCAACTTTGTTTACATCTACAAAATAGGAGGCTGTTCAAGCACTAGCATGACTTTTTTCTTACTGGCAAATGAGCTGTTTTATAATATAATAATTATTTTGTCTAGTTTTTTACATTTTTTGCTGGAAAATGGTCGCGTTTCGATCGGTTAGAAGAGATTTTTCTTTTTTACGGGTGACGAAGAACTGCGCGAGAGTTTCATTCTGCGATGTCGCAGATAAATTCCCTGTCTGATTCCTGGAGCTCTTCCAGGACAAAAAACATCGCTAATTCTAGCGAAGATGATCCAACAAACAGTGCAGTTTTTCACTAAACCAGGTTTTCAAACGGAATCAAACAATAAAGCATTCTTCTGGATGGATACAATGGCATCGAATCCATAAACAACTTCCATTCATAATTACAAAAAAATTACGCTCTCGCCTTCAACTTTCTTAAGATTTTTTGAATTCAACTCCAGGTCCTCAAAAGCCACACATTTATTATTCTTGCAAAAAAAAAAAAAAAAAATAATGATCGATAACAACATTCTCTACTTTTGGCGATCAATAAATTGGTTCCACTTTGACAGTTTCAAATTGAAGCCGTTATGCGAACCACTATTCAGCACCCAGATATTACCCATTGTTGGTAAAAAGTGAGGAAGGCATCAACCACATGGGTGGATTCAGTTAGTTTTTAAAATATACTTCGACGTTGGAATAGAGCCTTTTTAAAAGGTTTTCAACTTCAATCAAGTATTGAAAAGCAAGTTAACAAGTTAGTTTTAATCAAAAGTTTTTATAAATAATTTGTTCGTGTGTTGGAAGTCAGCAAATATAATGAAAAAGGGAAAATTCCTTAACCAGTCATATATAGTTATACGAATTCACTTATTCCGACGCTGCCGTGCTAACTTGTCGCACGTCTCTTTTTGACGATTCGAGAAAAACCCGTTTTAATGTTAATAAACAAAAACGAAATCTCTTTGCCCATCAAATCATTAATTTTCAGGGCGTGTCAAGATAAAATGACAAGATTGAAATTCATTTATTTGAAAGACTGAAAACAATGCACGAGTTTTTTTTCCGATTTTATTGAATATCTCAAGATTGAAATCTAATGTTGGGGATCTGAGAAGGCCAAACGGTGAGGCTTTGTGAGCTACACAAAATGGCGTTCTTCACTCAATTTGGCCCAAAAGCACGTGCGATTAGAGGGTGACGATTCTCGAGATTTTCAATTTCCCGGGAATCGAGAGTTGAATTTGGCCATTTCCCGGGAATTCCCGGGACCCGGGAGTTTTTTTGTAGCTATGCCAATAGTGGCAAAATTTAAAAAGAAAAGTAATAAATTTGTTTCTTTTCAATGAATTTAGTAACAATGAATTCATACTTATTCTATGAACCGTTAATTTCAGTATCCTTATTATTTTGAGGAACTTTATAGTTAACTATACTGCCCCTGATCGCATAAATGTCCCATATGCATTTTCATCGATTTTGAATTATTGATGCAGTTTGGTTCAAAATTGTGTGCTCTTTCAAAAGAACCTATAACATCCAGTACTTTGTTCTAGAAATCAGGAGGAAATCCAGTTTTTTCAAGAAAACTTAACACGTAGCCTTATGTATGGGACAAACTTCAAAAGCGTTTTTCTCAACTTGCTGTTTTTGCATATGGGACATTTATGCGAACATGGGCAGTATAGTAGTTTAAATGGTTTACGAATCATAATTTGCACTGAGTGATTTTTTAAATGTTGCACAAACTTGTTGCATGAACTTCTTATTAGATATTTGTAAAGTAAAATCAAAGCTAATTTATAATTTCCCAGTATCGAGATTTTTGCAATATGATAAAAAACGACTCAAAACAACATTTTAAACTTCTTCATTGAAGAAATATTCACATTTATCAGGAAACCCCGAATGTTCACAATTGGCGGACCTTAACTTTACAAAGATTGCCACTGCCAGAGTTTGTTTTCCAAAATATAAGTTAAGATTGAGGTTGACTTGAAACGCAACATAATTTATTAACATCAAAATAGAAATTACCTTGATTCAGCGAAATTAACTATGGTACTAGGGATAAAAAAAATATGACGATTACGAGAGAGGATATGGACTAGGATGTAACAAAAATGACTTTTTGGCGGGCATTCAGGGGATTGTTCCGGTGGGCATACTGAGCCCAAATCCCAAATATGAGCTTGATTCGACGTAACAGGAGCTGGCGTTGGCGCTTTTTTTCAAAAATGTCTATTTTTGAGGCACTTTGGCCACCAATGCGTTTACCAAAAACATTACTGGCGTGTAGGTTAGATCCTTGCGCATCTTTTGGTATCTATAACATTGAAGTTTGGAGCACCCTAGAGCTCGGTACAGAACTTCAAAGTTTGGCGTTTTTTCGAAAAATCGGCCCTGGCAAAAAAGATATGCGTCACACCTCGCCTGAATGCCCGCCAAAAAGTCAATTTTGTTACACTCTAATATGGACATTGAACTTATCTTGAAAAAGCTTTCCCTCTTAGAAATGATTAATTAAAAATAAAGTTAAAAAACATTAGATTTCATATTTGGGGTGTAACTACTAAGTATGCTTTGAGGTATTTTTTTTTTGGCATCTCTCAATTATAGTAATTGCATTTTTTTTATAAGTTAAAATTTAAGAGCGAGTCCACGAACAGGGCATACCCCTTTGTATGGGACGTCGTTTGGACCTCACCAATCTGCCTGAAATTTTCAGAGGTTGTTTGTACATATAAAACTAGCATCTGGCCAAAATATGAGCACTCTAGGTCAACGGGAAGTGGGGCAAATCGGGACACAAAGTTTAAAGGTTTAAAACGTCAAAAATCTTGAAAAGGCTATAACTTAGGCAAAATTAAATTAAATTTCAAAATTCAAAATGCATCTGAAAGGGCCCAAAAAATGCAACAAAATGCAGTGTAGAGCATACAGATTGGTTAAATCTAAAGGGAGTTATTGGCATTTTAGTGAAAAATAGCATAATTTTCAAACTCAAATAAAAAAGTGTTCCATCCAGATATCAACTCGGTTCGACCTGCAGCTTGTAGGGGACATCTGGGACTACCATTTGAGACTGAAAACGCTTTGGGTAAGGCAGTTTAACATATTAAATAGACACTTTTACTTTTAGTGATTTTTTTGGTTGTAAATTTTTGCTCGGGGGACCCCTTAAATCCCATTTTCTGGTGATAATTTTATCATATTCGTATTCCTGAGACAATTTCACAAAAGAAACAAGCATAAAAATGTTTATTTTGATCCATTTTAACCCTTTAAAAAATAAAAGTTAAAAAAAATCTTCAATTCACATTTATTGAAAATCAAGCTCGTTTCCAAGGATACTAGATGACACCAGAAAAAAGCCGCTTCATAATTTTTGTTTAACTTTCATTTTTTAAAGGGTTAAAATGGATCAAAATAAACATGGGAACTCCCGCTCGTCACCCTCTACGTGCGATAAACTAGCACAACAGCGACGATTTGAGAATTTTCCACATCGTATAAACACAGTTCAAGTAAAAAAATCAACTTTACTGCATAAGAGTCGTCTGCAATTGCTTCACCACCGAAATTCCGCATCAGCTATTTATTTTACTCATCTACTTTCTAAAATGTGATAAAAGTAAAACTTTTCAGCTGTAACATTTCGGCATTCGCTGTGAGCTTGATGAAAATAAAAGCTTCCTGATGCTTGGTTAGCATCACAGAGAAGAGTGTTTATTTTCGGTAAGCTGCCAACTTATTTCCTCCTATTTTACGACCCAAATTCCCCAAAAAATAAACTCTTTCATTTCCTGGACTCAGCTTCAGTCGGTCCTCCCAGGGTGATCTCGTAGTTGAGCTGTGCTGTGTTTTGTGGCTTGGGCGAATAAAAGCGTCTCGTCATTCAGCTAAACAAGTAAACATATTGAATCGGTCAATTTCCAACGGGGGGTTCCAAGCACTTTGATGCTCATCCAGGTTGGTCTTTGTTCCATTGAGCGAGAAAATTGCATTTCTGAACCTCATCTTCACCTTACGGCAGCCCTCCGTTCAGCTCTGACTGGATTTAATCACCTGATGAAGAGAGAGAGACTGGAGTGATGGAAGAAAAAGTTTTTAATGACATCTTTTGTTACAAGCTGATTGGATTATTTCCACCGTGAACTAACTTAAGCACACACAAACACTAACCGTAACCGAGTGCGAGAGACCAGTAGTGCCAACCAGGGCAGCATAAGTTAATTTAACTTAATTAGAGTCGGAGAGTGGTCCAGACAACACCTCGAACATTTGTATGTTAATTTGATCGGCGATCGTGCGTTGATTCGATACGATTGCATCCTGGGTCACTCTCACTTCAGCTGGCTGGTTGATGCGCAACGAGTTGCATCTTTACGGCAGAAGAAGCTCTGTTACACACGCGTGCCGCCAGAAGCGTTTGACGCGTCCAAACCCTGCCACTGATGCGCACTGGTTGATAAAAAAACGTCTCAATAACTAAATTAAAAATTGGGTTGTAAAATTTTAGAAGCTGCTGCGAGCGTGATGCCGGCATAAATTTATAAGATAGCTGAAAAATGAGCGTTGATCTGCTTCGGTTCGTCAATGAAGTGTTTTATGGCCGGTTCTAATTTATGCAGAGTGAAAAACATGTTTCTCACAGCAATTTTTGTTGCGGTAAGATGCATGTTTCGTTGCAATTAGTTGATAAGGTCCTGAATTTTGCTGGATGTTAATAGCTTTTATATGGTAATGTTAGAATGTGATTGGCCAGTTGTATTCAGTTAAATTATAATCAAGTTGTTCTACCTATTAGTGAAAGAATACAATTTTTAACTGTTTGGCATGCATTTTGGTTGGTGGGTTATATTGGTAATTAAAATACTCGAGCTATCCCTTATTTGACAGCATTGTCAAAATCGATAATAAATTTACTCGTCCTACCTCACATTTATGTATTTTTTATTATCCGATACATCAATATTCCACCAATTTTCTGTAGATTGCAATGAAATATCAGTGGTAGTTCTCTGACAACTCACACGAATTCAGATAAAGTTGCCCGACCCCTCTACGATTTTTGTGAACCTTTATCCTTAAAGGTAATTTTCGGTTCTGATCACGAATTCGATTTCTATTTATCGAAATCCATTTTTGAACAATCGAAAAATACGTGTTTTTCAATAATTTGCAGTCGGAAATGGTGATGGTTTGAAAATTTGGTGTCAAAGGGACTTGTATGTAAAATTGGATGTCCAATTTGATAGCGTACTCATAATTCTAGAGTAAATTTTCAAAACAACAAGTCATGTGTTTCCTATGCAGAATAGACCTTTTTAAAATTTAATCTAGAATTCTGAATAAAGTTTTTTTTAACGAAAAAAAAAGTAAAAGATTAGCCATATTGTTGATTCGATTGTATGTTTTCGACTCGTATGCCGAATTTGATGATTTTTTGGCTTTCTCAGTCAAATAAAATAAGTTTAAACGATTTGTTGTTTGAAAATGCCTGACGTGTCGGCTCAGGGTTTGAGCCTTTTTCAAGTGGATTATAGTGCAATCGTTTTCGTGCGTAGTGACCATACCATGAGATTTCGGAACAAATCTCGTTTTTGTACACACCACCAACAAACCATAATTTCCACGTCCTTCCGTTTGCAACAAACGTTTCTAACGAAAACGATTAGACTTCACCCAAGGTTAAAGATCAAGGGGATAGTCTTCCCGAAAAGAAACATGAGGGAAGTACTATTTTGCGAGAGTATAGACCTCTCGTGTGTTCATTCGTTCTTTGGGACAGTTCATCCTATTGAGTGGCTTATATGGACAAATGACCGCCACTTAGTCATCGAACTATGGTGGCTCATACGGCAAAGGCACGGTTCAGTATGCCGAAGGTCTTGGGTTCAAGTCTCGGTACAGGTACTTTTTTTGACAGATGAACTTTTTTTGAAAATAAACCCATGAGTAAAGTACTCTCGATAATTTCGGGATTTATCCTCTCCGTCCGTTCATGATTGCAGATTTGAAAAGTATATAAAATTTCCCACACCCGGAACTGGGCATCGGCATACGAGAGGATAAAGAGCACGGTTCGGTCGTAAAATGGTACTGTGTGCGGACGGAGAGGATAAATCCCGAAATTACCGAGAGTTCTTTACTCATGGGTTTATTTTCAAAAAAAGTTCATCTGTCAAAAAAAAGTTCCTGTACCGAGACTCGAACCCAAGACCTTCGGCATATTGAACCGTGCCTTCAACGTATGGGCCACCAAGGGTCGGTGACTAAGTGGCGGTCATTTGTCCATATAAGCCACTCAACAGGATGAACTGTTTCAATGAACGAATGAACACGCGAGAGGTCTATACTCTCGCAAAATAGTACTTTCCTCACGTTTCTTTTCAGGAGGACTATGCCCTGGATCTTGAACTTTGGGTGTATTACTTTTCGATTAATTTTTATGTTTGTAGAGAAAAGAAGGCCGTTTCGTCGATCGAGAATGACAGGAAAAGTAAGTAGTTTAACGACGGTAATGCAGCAAAAAATATGATACAGTTTTGTAGGTTAAATTGTTACATTAACAGGGGGTTACCCCCTTTACAAGTTTGTTATGCCATTTGTTTACTTTTTTTTGCAGATCGCGTTAACTTCGGGAAAAAGGATTCTCTTTGTAATAATGCGTTCCCTGGTTTAAGTCTTTTAAACTTAAAAAGCAACTTAAGCTCTTTTTTCAGATAAACATCTTTTTACCGTAATTTTTTTTTTACCATAATTCCAAATAAATATAATGTTAATAAATTGTCAATAAATTACTTTTACGATTTTTTTTCTTATATTTAAGAAACACAAATTACAGAGAAACCTCTTTTTACGCGGTTGCGTCACGCTTTTTATTTCGTCGATTTCTCTAAAACCATACAATATTTTTGAAAGCGACAAATTAGAAAAACGTAACGCACCGCGTAAAAAGAGGTTTCACTGTATTAGTAAAAACAATTTCAATTTCGTGACTGCTTCTTCAGCCCAGATAACCATAAGAAATGTGATTTCATGATCTTTCATAACAACAAACAATTAAATTTCTTGATACAAAATCAAGTGCCAACTATTCATCTCAGGACAGCTTACTCAATGAAGCTCAATCAGTACGAAGTTATCCTTTCCGATTAAAATTGCAATCGCTCTCGGTACACGATGATCTTGCCCTTGCGCCGTTGAGGTACATCACGTTTCGTGCCTCCAACTGATCGCGTGGAAAACACCTTTTGGCGGCCACTGGCATCGAAATTGATTCGGTTCATGGCGGGTCCTCCAGAATACGTGACGACCAATCAACCGCCCGGGACCAGTTTCGCTCCAATCTTGCTAGATTTCGTTGTTGCCAACTGTTTACAAATACATTCACCGCGGCGAATGCTCCGGGATGGTGTGCGATGCACTTACAAATAAACAGAAAGGGAAAATAATCATCTGGTATGACATGACAGCATAATAACATCTAATTCACGTGTAGATACATTTTAAGCCACTTACATTTAAATATTTTCGCTTAGGATTTCGTCTTCCAGAGAGATCGAGTATAGAACAGAAACCGAATCGGGGCCTTGCAACGTCGCGGACTGAGAAATAATTTCATCCATCAGTGCAGTGCATTATTTTCTTAGGAGTTTTTTACGTACAAAATAATTTAAAAGCTATTATCGCTCTCGGTTTCAGGCTCGGCATAATTTTAAATGAAAAACCCCTTCTACACCGTGTGCTACAGATTATGCAGGGTCAACTGCCAACTGTTGGACGATTATTTGATTATATGAAGACAAATGATTAAATACAACAAGCCCAGGAAAAAATATTTGATCAAGCGGTCAACTCTTCAATGAAGTTCCAAAACTTTCAAATTACCTCAGCGCAAAAAGTACAACAAGGCAATTCACCCGACCAGACAGTCGCAAAGAGACGAATCCCAGCACAACACGGTACAAAACATCACAGTCTTCAGCCAAATTACTCTTTTTGCATGTAGGTACATTTAACGTTAAGGACTCGCGCCGCAAAACCAAGTTCTGCCTCACGCTCGCTTCCGCGGTTGCAATCGGCTCCGTTTTCGGATTTGGAGTTGTTGGAGTGTTGAGTTCGAGTCGAGCTTGCAGCAAACGCTTCTTCGTTTCGGCGGTATGCAGATTACTCGTTCTCGACCTGTGTAGCAAAGGCGAGCCAAGCTGAGAGGCTTTTCCGAGTATAGGAGATAACTGGGGCCAGAACACGGGGTGTAATTGGGCCTAACGTCCAATCTGGTCCTCGTCGGCGTTGGCTACCAGAACTATGTGCGTGTATGTGGGACGCTCGGTTGGGGGGCCTCAGTTTGGGAGAGGGGGTTGAAGAACAATAATCGCAAGTAAACACACATGTTCCGACGAAAGCGTTTTGCGTTGGTTGCGTTTTGGATGAAAGTGAGTTTAGCGATTCTTCGACTCTGGGGGCTAGTTAGTTGGTTAGAGCCACCGCATACGAGGGATAAGTGAATGGTATGGTTTGATTTGACTGAATAATGTTCGCTGTTTTAGATTCAAACTGTTAATCACACTATGACAAATTTGACGGTTTGGGTAATTAATTTATATTTCCAATAACTAACCCAATCCAATCCATTAATTTATATTTCTAATAACAGAGATTATCTGGGTCTTTTACAATTTGGGATTTTCATTGGAATGGTTTGATTTTAAAATTCGTTCTTTTGTTTTTTTTTATAAATATTTTTCTTGTAAATCAGTCGTATCTAATTAGCACTAATTTGAGTTCTGAAAAGTTCAAAGTAAGGTAATTATCTGCCAACTCACATAGCAGTTGTCCCACGTCAATTTTCATAAAACTTTGATTTATGAGGTAATTTTGCTCAATGATAACCAATCCGAGGTCCATTTTTCGAAATCTCGTGACGGTGCGGCTGTACAACCCCTTTCATTTTCGTGAAATTTAATGATTTCTAGCTCGAAATAGTGAAGATATAGAAATTTGTTGTCAAAGTGACTTTTGTATAAAATTGGCGTACTCAAAATTTTGAGCTAGTAGAACTAGAACTATTCATCATTGAACATTGTGTCGTCTTAAAAATACTGTGGGAAATTTAGTTTTTTGTAATGTTCGCAAAAAGCTAGCAAAATAGCACAATTATTGTGATCGATCCATCATTTTTGTTTTCAAGTAGTAAAAATAATAACCTTTCATTTGCGCCCAAGATATCTTAAACGGTTGAAATGGTGAAGTCATGGGTTTTTTAATGCTGATATATGCCCGATACAAATTTTAGTACCATCAGTGGGGGTGAGATTGGGTCAAAGTATTTTTTTACGGATTTTACCATTTCTCAGGTACTTCTCAATGGAACTAAATTCACCCCCTCTAAGGGGTGAGATTGGGTCAATTTTCAAACGATTGCCATTTAATGTAGAGTCCATCTAATTACACCATATTTTGGGAAAACGTTAGTAAACTATCTAAGATCAATTCTACGATAAAAGATGTTCGATGTTATTTTAATTTGTTTTTGTTATTAAGAAATTACGAGAGGTGTATCGTTTTTTTACCCATAGTCACCCCCACTGACGGTACTTCAAACTCCTATCAGTATAACACTTAGCTCCACTATTTTAACTACCAAATCTGAATTTCCAGACCAAAATTAGATTTTTTTTCAATATCGGGAAAACCAGATCAAAATTAAAAAAAAAAAATCTGGGACTTGGGAATTTTCGATTTTGGACAAATTTCGTGAATTCAGTCTCATGAAATCCCGGGATGAACGAATTACGTAAAACTTTATTTTCTAATAAGAAACCTTAAGTTCTTACAGCAACATAACTGATGTTATTTTAAAGCATTTTCATGTTCAATACACTCAACCCCCGTTGGTTGGTCACTTTTTCGTTGCATGTGTTATCATTTTCATTGCATAAATAAACATATTATATTTCATGATATGAGCCAGTCATTGAACAATTTTTAAGAGTCGTCGTGGGCCGTATCAAATCCAAGGTTTCTCGAGATTTTCAATTCCCCGGAAATCGAGAGTTGAATTTTGCAATTTCCCGGGAGTTTTGGTTTTTCAGAAAAAATATTGATTTATTGACAATAATTTAAAGAATTTAATGAATTTGTCAGTGCCTGTGTTTTTCTTGGTCGTAGTAGACAAACACTTTCAGCATGGAAATCAGCATGGAAAAAAAACAAAAGCGCTCGGATCGGTCTTAAAAATTTTCTGAGGGTTCCCTGGCCGAAATAATTAGACCCGTATTTTTTTTTGTTTGGCCATTAGGGTGACCTACACCTAGTTAGGGTGGTCCGAAAAATGGCCATTTTCGTCGATTTTCGCAAAAACCACGTTTTTCGAAAAATCATAGCTCCTCGCCATTTCAATCGATTTCAATTGTCTTTTATGCAAATGAAAAATAATAAGAAGTTTCAAAAATCTTGCCTAACATATGAAAAGGTCGAATTAAACTTTAAAATGCCGTTTTGACGGTGTCTGGACCAAAGAGCCTATGTCTGGAAATATTTTTATCGGATTCCTCGGACATTTTTCATTAACAGGATTCCGAGATATGATTTTTGAAAATTCGACGCGCCGAGCGCAAAAACGCGAAAATGACGAAATCGGCAAAAAATCAACTTTTTTCACTAAAACTGCGATAACCCAAACATAAAAGATTTGACGAAAACAAAAATTTTAGAGAAAAAAACATAATCTTCGAACATTTTCAAAAATTCAAAAGATTTTTAAATCAACCAAAACATGCTAAAAATGATTCTTAACGCAGGGAAATGCATTTTCAATTGATTTCAGCTGATTGTACTTACATTTTCATTGAAATTTTGAAGTTTTTTGAAAAAAAAATTTTTTGCCCCCTGATTTTTCGGGCCAACTTTGTTACAAGTAAACTTTGGGCTCCCCAACTAAGTTATCAATTTCGAATATTGGGATTATTAAAAGCTAAATTTTATTTTGCTAAATTTGCAAATCAAAGAAGCATAGGTAGAATTGAAATGGATATTTCCTGTGTATGAAATTTACAGTGTTATAAGTATCGAAATTCCCGGGAGTCTCGACCAAATTTCCCGGGTTTTTTTTTTCTCAGGAATTCCTCGTCACCATCTAGTAATGCGTTTTAAATAAAAAAAATAATGCGTTTTGAAGAATAAAAAAAATTAACGTTAAAACATTTTAGCATCAAATTCTCAATACATTGCTCAACCCCTCGCTCATTCGCACCCAAACCAGCAAAACTTTAGTCAAAAAGCACACACAAGAAATAAAGGAACCAAGAATGTGAATTGAAACATTTAAGCAAAATTGAACCTGCAAAACGGTTGCACACACGTGAACAGAAGGGAATGAGATGCTGCTGATTCGGGTTGCCACTGTGTGTTTGGAAGTTTGGATTGGACTCCTCGTGGTTTACCACTTTTCCTTTTTCACACGCGATTTTGGCACGATGGAAGCTGCTATGAAGGTCGATTGAGGAGTTCTTCTGAAGGTGGTATGCGTTTTATGATAAGTCAATTTAGATGTTTTTTTTCGGTTTTCAAACTGTTGATTGATTGATTTATACTTCAAAAAAGGTATTTTTACTTACTATCTCTGATATTTAGAAAACATTTTCCTAAAAACGCATTAAATGTTATGAAACGTTGCCGCATATCGCATCTGGTGGAGCAGTTCCGACTCTGCCACTCTCTAGTTTCAAAACAACAACACACCAGAACGAGAATACCGGGGAGTAATTTCATTTGTTCGTCTGGATAATCGAGATAAGGATTCTCTCACCGCCATCCTTTTGTTGCCACCGACTGGTTTGGGTTGGGGCGTGTGGCAGTGTTGATGTGTGCGGTGAAACCCTCGGGAGTACGGAGCGTGTAATTTGGGTTTTCAACATGTGGGATGCAGACGTTGTCTCTCGCCACAGTTTCTGGTTCTATCCGCGACTGACGGTTCTTGGTGGGTAATTTGAATGAAATTGAAGGTGTGCACGGTGTTATCCAACACGGTGGGAACTGTACCTCAGTGTCTCGGACGATTGCAGGTCAGGACGAGGATACTGGTGGCGTTATTTATAAATGGTGATTTTCACTAATTTTTAGTTTTTTTTAAGATTTCGAAGAACTTCAAAATCTGTCTAATAATGTTTTTTGTCAAAGTTTAGGTATTGATGAGATTAATAATAATAATTATTTTATTATTATAATGTATATGGAGGTAATTCTCTGCCAACTCACACAGCAGTTGCCCCGACAGCTCTTCGATTTGCGTGAAACTTTGTTATAGGGGGTAACTTTTGTCCCTAATCATGAATCCGAGCTCCATTTTTCGGTATCTCATGACGGAGAGGCGGTAGGACCCCTTGCATTGTTGAAAATTCGAAAAAAGACGTGTTTTTCAATCTTTTGCAGCCTGGAATGGTGATGAGATGGTAATTTGGTGTCAAAGGGACTTTTATGTAGCCAATCGGAAGTGTAACACGCGTAAAAAAGTTTTTATTATTTGGATAAAATTTTAAAACCAATCTGTTGAGATTTTTGCACAATCAATAGATAAGATTTTATTTAGACCTGAGTAAATATATTCATTTTTCATTTTCGATATTTTATTACTTATGATTGATGATTGAGGTGAAATAATAGGGTGTAATATGGTTGTATTAGAAAAAATAAAGTTGTTCAAATTTAGTGAGCACAGCAACTTTTCAGTTCCTTTTGGGGTCCTAAACAACTCCTCAAAGTTTGAGAACGGTTGGTTAAGTCCCCACTTTCGCAAAGCGATTCAGTTTTCCATACAAATTTGTATGGGGAAACCCATTTTTTTGGATAATGATATTTTTAAAATACACGTTTCACGCTATATTAAAACTGGATTCATAATCGGTTGCTCTGGAAGGTGCTCTGTTCAACTTTTATAAGGCATTGCACCATGAAAGTGAAAAGTTTTCTTCCTGGTTCCCGTTGGCATGAACTCTGTTCACGGTTACGCGAACTCATTTTTTTGAGTGTAGAAGACCACTTTATTCACCGGAAAAAAATTGAACCTCGATCTGCGATAGCGCAAAATCAATTTATTTATCTCTGCCGGTCATATTTTCCGACAAATCCGATCAATCTCGCGTGCGTTACAATTCCCGTGCGTGAGGCGTCAATCTAAATATTCTGCAACCACCCTTAACCCTCTACTGCCCAAATTTTTTTTTTCGAAAATATTTATTTTTCCCGTGTTCAGGAGGTCATTTTGTACACTTTTTGTTCTACGAAAAACATTACTTCTCTTGTTTTATGTTTTCTTTGTTTTATTTTTAGTATTTTAATTTGCATTTATCTTGCTTACTTTATGTTTGTTTTTGGTAGTATTTTGCCTACTCTATCATCTAATGTAATTACATTTTGCCTATCTAATTTTTTCACGTTTTTACAGTCACTTTTTCAATTTTTTGCATATTTTTCACATTTTCTGCTATAGAATGGCACCTTCATCATTTAAATTGCGAAAAAATGCGTAGAGGCATAGTCTGGGACACTACAAAAATTACTGCATACTTCTTTTTACTGAAAATATAGGAAATGTTAGTAAAAAACACAGCCAAAGTTGACCCCTAAAAAAATGACATTTTTAAAAACACTGGCAAAGTCACATAAAACAAGTTAAACTTCCAACCCTGAAATTTTCTAAAATTTTAAGAGTTCTTCTTTCCAATGCTTTTTAAAGATCAACAATCGGTTGGAAAATGGATTTTTGGTGATTTTTTAGATTGAAGCCCGTCTAAAGGCGGGGTTAGGTTGTAGAGGGTTAAAAGGGCGTGGGCGAACCGAACCCGCAAACTGGTCCTCGAGTCGGCGATGGCCATTCCCGTTCGCATCGCCGCCGCGGCTGTTCGCGATAACGGCTTGTTTGACTTTGCACCCAAACATACCCACACACATGCTCATTCAGAGGACGAGTGTCATTCGCGGAATCGCGCAATTATGGTGCTCCACGGTATGCAGTGGCATTTCAAAAGTGGCAGCTTTTGCGCCAGCTGTCACACCAAGGTGTCGGACGTCACTTCATGCGGCATTATTATCTTGCAAAGTTAGGCGACTTAGTAGCTTGGCCGGCCCTGCCCGCGAGAGAGAGAGATGCATCTGGCTGTTGTGCCCTGTAGAAGCCCTATACGAGAGGCTTTATTTCTCATGCTTCCGTGGGCTTTTGGGATTTGGCCGTGTAGGAAGTCCCCGTGCCGGAGTTGTGACCATACATTTCAACCGACAACAACGCGGACGCGATGCTCGCTGCTATCTCAATCAGAGCTCAAAGATGCGAATGGGGACTTGGTTGGCATTGTGATATCTTTTGCCAGGTTCGCCAGTTTGTGATCTTCGAAAAGCATCGGAAAGAAAAAATCTTAAAATTTGAGATCATTTAGGGGTTGGAAGTTTGACTTGAATTTCTATAATGCTCCAGACAATGTCTCTATGCTTTTTTTTACATTTTAAATAGTAAGTATATCGTTCTATAGTAGAAAATGTAAAATTCAAGCAAAAAAACAAAAAAAAAAATAAAAAAAGACTAAAAACATGAAAGGTAAAAATAATTAAACAAGATATATAAACAATTCTCCACCAAAACCGGAAATGAATTTTATTTATATTTTATGATTTGGTTCAAACTTCGTTAGGTCTTTCCCATTGGCGATAAAAACTTTAAATGAAATTTGTACCAGCCTTATCTATCCAACTGTAGGTCGGATGATGGTTCCGTTTAGATAAGTTGGATCTGGCTTCAAAAAAGGACATAAATATCACTTAAGTAGTTATTACTTGAGTTAGGTTTGCCAGATCTTCAATATTTTAGACTCGTTGGAAAGGAATGTATGACAAAAGGTCGGAAGACATAAGGTCGAATGGACAAAAGGTCGATTGTCAAAAGGTCGAATGGACAAAAAGTCGAAGGTTGACAAAAGGTCGAGTGGACAAAACGTCGAAAGGACTGTTCGGTTGAAGAGTAAAATTGACTCGCCACCCTGCCGTGTAGCATAAATTCTCTTGCTATAATTTGCGTACATACACGGCAGGGTGATGGTAGTGGTGTTGATGATCGTCGCGATCACGCGCACCGTCACACCATTTTTGCGTATTCCTCTTCACACTGCCTGGACCAAATATCAGTTGAATAAAATCGTCGTCGCGGTCGGATCGCGTTGCTTTTCCTTGAGAGGAATTTTGTTTACGTTTTGGACTTAGCGAATAAAGTCTCGATCGGAAGGAATAAAATTGTAGTTTTCCGCGAATAAAGATCGTTTCTGTGTACCTGTAAAGAAGAAAATACTCACCTGTATTACTTACCCGTTGACTGCTGCTGAAGTGGTTTGAATCCGCCTTTTCTCGTGCGCTTTTCTGGTGTTTGGTTCGCCCTGCAAAGAAGAAGTTTCCGCCATCGAAGTTCTGCCTGCTGTGGGGAGAAAAAGTTACTGCTGCCGCTGCTGCCGGAACTGAAACCTGTTGAAATACTTACCTGGAACCTACAAAAGAAAGAAGGAAGAAAGCGGGACGGAAACGGGACGGACAGGATTTGGAAGGAGTTTTGGAACGGAAAGGGACGGAACACACAGAGGACGACACAACGCACAAACACACAACACACGACAAAAACACAACGTAGAATTAGACGTCCAACGAACAGAGGATTGAACTCAGGTGAGCGCGGTTCGAGGTAGGCCAATTCACGGGTCCGAACAAGGACAAAAGGTCGAATTAAAAAAATACTTTTGATGTGAGCCTAAATGCATGAATATAGAAAGGCATGGCTCTCTAAGGCTCAAAAGTTGAATTTTTTTGTCCCCTAAAACAAAAAAAAAAAATTGGGAAAATGTTTTTTTTTTAGGGTTAATTTAAAAATCGTCTAATTTTATTTCCTTGTGTCAATTCATTTCTGAATAGTCCTCATCAATATCTACAACTTTGCTGAAGACACTTTTGGACTTGGTATCGGTGAACGAATTACTCAAATTGGCTTCTTTGACACAAAATGGCTTTCAAAGATTAAGCCAAATCAAAAAAATATAAAAAATAAAAATTGTCGAAATCGGCCGATTTCGTAGATAATTGCTCAAGGAAAAAATAAAAAAAAATCGGAAAAAATAAGCTATAGTGGAAATTGAGTATTTTTTAAATTATGCTGTTTGAAATGATTTTAGAGATTACAAAAAACCTCTCACCCCAGCTGACCTAGGTTCAATCCCAGTCGACCGCGGTTAGCATTTCTTGAGACAAGAAATGTTTGATCACTAAACTTATGACAGGATAGCACAGCAGTGACGGCATGTTGGCGAAAGTGTCAAGCTGCTGCAATTGCACAACGGTCAGATTGAAATGAGACCGTATGCACACTTGGTAGCCAGTAAATGTCAAAAGATAATTGATTCATTAAAAAGGTGAATGCAAGCGATCAATCAATGATTGGCGCAGCAGCAGAGGCAAAAGTTAAAAAAAGTATTAGCTGGAACTAATGCGGACATGCAATCAGTCCTCCTCGGGAACTCAACTCAACTGCACTATGAAAGTTGAATTTGTCTCGACGGCGCGATAATGTAGTGTCCGTAGCGTGACAACTAATCACTTTGTAAAACAGACAGCTTGTTTCGTTTTGCGCGCGCTTTCCATGCCTTGAAGATTTTGAGCGACAAAAAGCAGATGGATTCAATATCGTTGGGCCCACGAAATTCGAAAATGTACACATTTTGGATCGACACTCGGCACGAGTTTTGCCCGGCTGGGGCGGTGGTAATGATGATAGAAAATTATTCTGTCAATCACCTGGTGTGCTGAAAACGGGTTTGGATTGGAATCGCTCGATTCCGGCCGGAAAATGGGACCTCCAAGCTCCGGGGTGTCATCTCCCGCCAACCTATCGCTAGACGTGATGTCACTTGGCCGCATCACGTGACAAGGATGGGGACGGTTGCGGAGTATTTCCTATTTTTGTAAGAATCAGTTCAGTTCATTTTGAAATTTCAAAACAATATTTTTTTTCTCACTTTAAATGCTCCAACCTAAGGGTGTTTCATCACAGCATCTAACTTCGTAACAAGCAGTAGAAATAGTTTTCTTGAAAGTTTTTATAGCAACAGTGAAATTACTTACGCTGCAAGTTGCATAAAGCGCATCGAAGCAGAGCTAACATAGTCTCATTTCTTTGACGAATGATCTGCAGCGCATCTTTGCCAGCATTTCAGTTATGGACGCATCCCGGGGTACATTCCGAGAGCAAACGGAAAGAAAGTACAAACTTTACTCGTTAAAACGATTCTCATAATTATCCAGCGTATGCAGTGCTTCCGACAGCCAAGGATGAATGTGAAATCCTAATTCGCTTCACTAAGTTCGATAAACTTTTACCGCTTTAGCTGCTGCAAGGAAACTTCGGCCGAACTAAAGCCATCACAATAATCAATCAACTTGACGGCGCGTTGCTTGTACAAGTAGCAACTGATTTCTCACTTATCTTGTTGATAACGTTCCAATCTACTGTTTTTCCCTTAAACGAACAATCCGGGCGTTACTAGCGCCCTTTTCCATCGATTCTCCAGCGAGGATAAATGAAGTGCGAATAGATAGAGATAAAAATTTATCTCATAATTAAAATTGATCACCACAATTAATCACGGGCATCAAACCAATTCTTCATTTGAGCCATCTACAGGCGCATAGAATGGCGGCAGATGCCCACCATAAAAGTATAGACAACCGACAAGCGAAGAGCAGTGGTGTCACGGTTCGCTTATGAGCGTATCACAACCACTCAATCGACGAACCTATCGGGTGAGCGTTTATCGAACGCTCAGAGCGGCGGGTTTGAACGGTTCGCGAACCAAAATTTCGATCATCATTTCTCTGCTCGCTTGCCGTTCCGCTCTGAATGGAGTAAAGAGAGCGTTCAGCGAACGGTTCGCCAACGGAGAATATAGGCACTGATAGAAAAACTTATTTGTTTTTATTCTTCACTCCCACAAAATTGTTCAAATTTGTTAACGATAAAGTTATCAAGGGACCATCCCTAAACTACGTGGACATCTTAGGATGAGGGGGGTGGGGGGGTTGTGCTATGGCGATTAACCACGTTCTATGAAAAAAGATTTAATTTGAAAGGAAATTGTCTACGAGGAGGGGGGTGGGGCGGTTGAGATTTCCAAAAAAGTGTCCACGTTTGTGGATGGTCCCCAAGGAACCAGGGAGTCCTCTGTTGACCCAGGACATAAAAACATAATATAAAAAAGTTATGCGGGTATGATCTGCAGTCATAAACCGCAGACCTCTTGCTTGTTACGGCGGTGGACCCACCGATAATAAATCCAGGGAGTTATTGGAAGACCCAGGACATCCCAATGAGTTGTTGCAGCCATGCTCTGTAGCCCTCCATAGTCACTTAAGCCGTCTGCCGTAGCCTTCTGTTGTCAAAATCATGAAATGTTTTTCTCTGAGTGCTGTTTTTAGCTCTTCTTGCGAACCGCTCATTGATGGTCCCTCTCACTCTCATTCGCGATGAGAGAGCAAGGGTTCATGCGAACCACGGCAGGCGTTCGGATCTTGGTTCGCTCGTGCTTGGTTCGCAATCATGAGCGAACCACACTTGAGCGTCATGACGTATCGTTTGAACCACGATTCGAGTGAGCGAACCGTGACACCACTGGCGAAGAGTACTTGCAAGTTATTACTGTTCATTTTTCCCCAACCCCACCTTCACGGCATGAGCTTGAAAAGTCAATAATAGTTTTTTTTCCAAGCCGACGTTTTCTTATCGGAGACTTGGCGGACAGGAGACGCCCCATCGTAGCACTTCCAACAAGCCAATTGTCTCGTCTTGGGTCTTTGGGAAGGCCGACCGCCGAGTGATTCCATGTTATTACACTGTGTACGACCTCCGCTCCAGTCTCCCCACGACGATCTAGGAGTTCTTTGAAACAGTTCCGAAAGAAGTTCTCTTTTAATTAAAGACTACATTCAGCGGTACACTCTGGAGTTGGCTGGGAAATTACGGACAATCGTGATTTTATTTGGTAGAGTCTAACGTCTGCACTTTTATTTTAAAACAATTAATTTGCATTCCCTCAACGTTTATTATTAAAAGTGTGCCGATATTTCAAGGCAAAATGCGGAAATTTTTTCTTCAAAATTAGTTTTGTAACTTGTATCCTTCAGTTGTTGAGCTTTTTAATGGTAGCAGCTGCCGTAATAAATCGTAATGAATGAAATTAAATACAAATTTTAACCAGTGGCCTAGATGTCAATCTAACTGAGATTAATTCGATTTAATATTACACACTGTTGCAAAGTTGCAACCTACGAGATTCAAACCCAGCACCATTAGCAAGGACTGGCGCCTAAGCCCGCTTGGCCATCAGACCGATGAATTGTGGAAAGGATGAACGCCATATGATATGAGCCTGACATTTCGGTCAAGTTGGTTTCCAATACTAATGGGCTGCAATTTCATAAAATAATGCAAAAAAATTTTATTTTATACCCAGGCCTTTGACACGCAGCTGTTTGGATCGTGTAACTTTACGTCTAATTTGACACAATTTTGCATATAATCTGACACTCCAGATATGTGCATCAAATTTAACTGAAAATTACACGTTTTTCGTAGTGTGTAAGTGTGTTAGATAAGATCTGTATTTTCATAACTCCGTTGCAACGTCACGGAGTAATCGATGAGGCAAATGAAAAGTTTGACTCAAAATAACTTACTCACTTGTAGTAAATTAAATTTCTGATCTAAATCTGTAACACGAGACATATTTCGAAAAAAAGTGATACATTTCGTGACGTTTTTCTTATACCAATTGGAAATGCTTTTAGATCTGCAGCAAAAATTTGCATTCAACGGAAATCAAACGGAATATGCTTGGTTTTGAAATGAAAGCTTTAAAGGAAGTGAAGTAAACAATTTTTTTTATTTGTTTTTTAGATACGTGGTAAAAAAATCAATACATCTGGGAAGGGGTACATCTTTTATGTCACAAAATATGTAATTTTACATCTGAAAATGTGTAATTTTACCTCTTTTCAAGAGAAATGTCACATTTTCAGTCTAGATTGAGGTAAAATTGCATCATAAAAGAGGTAATATTGAACTTTCCTAAATTAGACCTTCCAAATTTACACAATTTTTTACTGTTAGCTTAGCTTAGCTTTGTAATGATTTGTTATGTGAAGCTCAAAATAACATTCAAGAAATGTTGATCATTACCCAAAATTGTATTTTTTTTAAACCTTTTACAACTCAACTCCGCTTCTAGGTGGGCTTTCACTAAACATCAATTTTTCAACCAATTCTCGATCTTTTAAAAGCATTTGAAAGAAGAACTGTGAAAATTTTAGAAAATGTTTGGAAAGGAAGATAGGCTTTTTTTAATGTGACTTTTCAAATGTTGTAAAACATGTAGAGCAACACGAGACAAGGGCGGATCAGCATTTTGATAGCTGGAATTAGTTTGCAAATTCCGGGACAAAAGTTAACTTTTTCACATAACTAAAAATGTATAAGATTAGCTGACCTCCATGGCGGGTGTGTTAAAAAGTTTCTTGTTGTCTCAGAATTTGCAAATTAGTTCCAGCTGTAAAAATGCTTGTGCGCCCTTTTCAAATGTTGCACCACAAATGTAATTTTTAAGGGGTCAGCTTTGGCTGTGTTTTATCAATCATTTCCTATATTTTATAAATAAATAAATATGCAGTATTTTTTGGGTTGTTTTTTGTAGAGGCTTTGCATATTTGCATTTTTCAACAATTTAAATTATAATGATATCACTCAATAGTCATAAATGTGAAATCAAACAAAACTAAATTTAAAAAATTCTGTAAAAACATGAAAAACAAAATAATTCAAAAGGTAATGAGTGATAGGAGGTGGTAGAATAAGTCAAATACTATAAAAAAAAACATAAACTTAACATGATAAATGCAAAATAAAAACCATAAATGAAACAAGAACAGCATAAAATAAAAGAAGTAAAGTTTTTCGTTGAACAAAAGTTGCTCAAAATGAAAACGGGAAAATATTTTTTTTTCGAAAACTAAATTTGGGCATTGAAGGGATCAATGAATAAGTGAACCAAAAATCTGAAATGGGTCTCAAAATTTATAAAATTGTATGATGCACAAATCGTCATCCTGGTGACAATCCTTGATTAATGGTGGATTTTAATATCCTGAAAAGAAATATCGCCGTCAAAAATAAATCATGATGTGAATAACACTACGATTGATATAAATTGTCAGCAAAGCAAATTTTAAATCGCTGAATAAAAAATCATGGCAACGATTCAAGTTGTCACTTTTTGTGGCTATTAGATTAGGAACCATCCACAAACCACGTGGACACTTTTTTGGGAATGTAACCACCCCCCCCCCCAGGTGTCCACGTGGTTTATGGATGGTCCCTTAATAAGATGCATTTAATAAAAAATAACAGTAAAATCCTCCATAAACTGATCCATTTGTGATTTATAAACTTCAAGTCTCCACCACTAATTCCTTATAATTCCGTTGTCATTGCTTACCGCTATAAACCCTTTAGCCATCTCATCATCCGATGACGGTCAGGATGTTTTCGGAAAGTTCATTATTTCGGTGTCAAACCGTTTATCCGATAGGTCTCCGGCCACTTTGGTGGTGGTGGTGGTGGTGATGGCCTGACTTGGTTCGTTGGTTGCCCTTTTAACTCCCACACAGCCTCTCTGTTCTACACCATGTGGCAGCATTAGCCGCTCCATGGCCTGACGACCTGACCACAACAATGCAGTTGAAGTGGCCCAGTCTGTTAGCCGGCCGGAACGGAACGGTTCGGTACGGTACAACTCGGTCAGTACTATTAGAGGTATCATGGCAAACATTAGTTCGAGCAACGGCCCGTTGTCATACATGGGTTCTCTACGGCTCTAGCTTCATCGCAGGGGCAGCAGCTGGGCAAACGTGGTGCCATTGCAGAGGCCAGCCAGTCGGGACTAACTATTCGACTCGAATGTCCTCTCACTCGTTGGTTGTCCTCTCGAAAGCCGGAATGGAGCAGCTCTTCAGTTTTCGGGAGAAGAGTCCCTTTGCAATTGCTTTCATCAATTTGATCAGGTGACGACGCAAAACAGGTCCACACATTATGCCATCGAAAATCGAAAGCCCAAAGAGTCCGGCCGGACCTATGTCCCCCAGCACAACTGCTGCAAGTGCATCATCACATGGCATCGCCAGACACGAGCTCCACCGAGAGATCCAACGTCAGACACCGGAGAGGCACATGTGAAAAGAAAGTAATCACATTGCAAACACAACTGTGGACAATATGTGAGCAGATGAGATGGACAAAATGTATGCAAATTTATGCTTTGTCTGAAGTGTGAACGAGTTTTCCTCATTTGCCTGGCCTCATCCGGCGGGCGGCGGGCGGTCGAGAACATTCGGCACAGAACCAAATGAGATCGTTGTTCTTGTGGTTCCGGTCCTAACCTCGGCCACAGCAGTGGGAAAACTCAGCAGAGCAGCTTCAAATCCGGCAGATAAAATTGTTTTTCCAGAGGGAGCAATCGTGCACATTTTTTTTTGCGAGTCTCCGATCTCGCCACCAAACACTCAACTGAAGTTTAAATTATTCCAAAACCAAGAATTGTGCTACAAACTGTCCGACATTCAAATTCATTCCAACATTAGCATTTCGTTCCAGTTCTTCCAACCGGGAAGAGGAATGTTCGCGTGCGCCAAAAATTGCCATTTACATTTCTCATCTCGTGAATGCTCAGTGTCGAGTGTTTTCTTTACTTCCCAAGTTTGGTTTCAATTTACTCAAAGCTTGCGATGCTGTGACGTGTTACAGTGTGCTGGTTGCGAGATAAAATTTCGTTGCATGATGAATTCAGTTGCATTTGTCACAATGTGAATCATGTTTGATGTGTAAGTAACTTAATTTTTAAATTAATTCAAGTAAATTAAGAAAATTATTAAACTTTTTTCTATGAAGCGTGGACAAGCGTCATAAGCCTTTGGATAAGTGTAATGAAGTTTAACTGGGTACTAACTTTGACATTAGAATATGCAAAGTTTTATTACAAAATCGACTTACCATCAGATGAAAGAAACAGCACTCTCAGTTATCAATGTTGTCGTATCTGCAATCAATTACGGCTAGTGTTGCATAAATCACACGGAGAGACCGTGTCCAGAAATTTTAACAATTAAAATTGTTGATTTTACTTTCGTAAATTTTAACAAAAACGTACTTGTCACTGCCAATTTTCAGTTAAATTAACCAAAATTTAGTATTAATTTAATAACCTGTTTGTAAAAAATGCTAAAGGCAAAAAGCTAACAGATTTCCCGAACTCGAATGAACGTGCTCGACTGTTAGCTTTGGTTTTAGGAAAATCAAAAATTTTGTTGGTTGAATATAATTTACATTTGGTTGAATATTTAAAAGATGAACTTGGGTTTGTTTACGTCTGTCATTTGAAGTCAGGATTCGAACGAGAGCGGTCAATTTGTTGAGTTTGTGTTGTTAATTATGAAGTGAGAGGATGTGAAAAGTGAAAACTACACTATTTAGCTATTGTTGAAGTGGCAAATCAGAGTGTTGCAACTGGGGAGGTGAAATTGGTGAGTAGGTTTGATGATGATTTCTTTGCAGGTGATAAACTATGACGACCTTCGCCATGAGGACCTCTAATGCGAGTGAGTTGAACACGTTATAAGAATGTTTGATGGAACGAGAGGCCAATAGAAGGGAAATGCGGGCCGACTCTTCACGGATAAAGCAGCCCGGGCAAATTTAACAAAATGTTGGTTAATCCAAGTAAGTATGGGTTTATTTTTCCACAATAATTTATCTAATGTGATTCTTATTAGAAAACTGAATCATTAAAAAGCTTCGTGCTTACGACGGATAAAATCTTAATGAATCATTATTTTTTTTCAGAATCATCAATAATAAAATACATAGAAATGCGTACACATGACAACATAAAAAATAGAGATGAAGTAAAGTATAAAAAAATAAAAATATATAAAATATGTAAAAGAAGATAATTATTATCTTGAAAGTTTTTTTGCAACACGACTGCTCAATAAACTGGTGAGTAAAACTCAAAATATTTTTTCAGGAATCGGAGTACGTTGAATAAATTGAATCAAATGCAATGAAACTTTGTTGCCAAAAGTAATTGTTAAATTAATGCAACCTTGGTAAGTAGCATTATTGATATTTCTTCTTTCCTCAATATAATTACATACATTTATTTACGTTCCTTTTTTCAGTTTATAGCCGAAATTAAGAATTTTGTATTAAATTACTAATACATTTCACATGTCTATTTGCAGCAAAAGGTTCACTTTAGTGGAAATTCTGTGTCCAACCACAAGGAAAATAACTAAACCTGAGACCATTGTAGATGATGATGACTTATCGGATGATTTCACAGTGATGGTAAGTGGATACAAGACTTAATTTTATACAACGTAATAAAAATATAAGCTTAAAACTTGGTGAAAATTATGCTCGGTTTATATTTTTAAGGAATTCACGAGAAATTTAACATCATTTGTAAATATGTTTTACAAAATTTGTAAAATGTTTTTTATTATTTTTTTAGATTTATGCGACGTAATTTTTTTAAACATTAATCAAACTTTACATGTTTTATAATAACAGTTAATAAAAATTTTTGTTTTTATGCTTTTTAACAGTAATTTAATAACTTCATGCTAAAAAAAAAACAAATTTATACAAAACGTTAAATTTTTAGGCAGAATAAATGCGAAAATAAAAAACACTCAGCATTAATTTGTAAGGCATTATTAAAAAATTTACCGAAAATTCAATTAAAATATTGCTAACAACAGCTAATTATTGACTACATGTACGAATAATTTACTGTATTAAAGTAAGACATTAGTTAAAATATTGCTAGAAATTCGGCCCAGCCCAGATAATTAAAAAAATATATATATCAACACTTACATAAATAATGTCTAATTAAGAAATGTTTTGTTATAAACCACTAATAATTTGCTGCATGCAAAAATATTTCGGTTGATACAACGAAAAAAAATTGTTGAAAAATAGTTGAAAAACATTTCCCAGCCAGTTTTTAACAGAAAAATCCACAATATTTCAGCTGAAAACAAGAAATTTTTAATTAATTTTCAGAAAAAAATATTCTAGCAGTCGACTGCTAGAATTTTTTCGGCCATTTAACCAAAAAAAAATGGCAATTCCAAGTATTTTTTTAGTTAATTTAATTACCGGTGGTCAGCAATTTCGGGTTAACAAAATCAACAATCGATTGTTGAAAAAAAGCTGTGTAAAAAATTAACCCATACTTTAAGTTAAATTAACCAAGATTTTCTTAGATTTGCCCCTGCCGGTCTCTCCGTGCAGCACCAGAACCTTGCACCCAGGAGTGGTACAACGACGTGCAGTGCACTCACAATTAATTCGACGTCCCTCCTGGCAAATCACAACAACATCAGCTTGATTGAGGTTTCATTACTTTGAGGTAAATTGCGCTCCGATCCGGTGCCAGGGAAACTTCGGACAGTAAAAACGACACGCTGACCAATTGGTGCTGGCAAGTACTTTCATTATATTCGCTTCTCACAACTAGCATTTTCCATCCCAGTAAATCTGAAAGCCGTTTACGATGCGCTTAGCTTCCCTTCAGCCAGTTTTATTATTTAGTATAAAATTGAGAAGAAAATCTTGCTTTGGTTATTTTATATCAGCCTCAGCATTATAGTCCTCGTCGCCGTAGTTGGGATGTACATCGTAGAGCTGCTGTCATAAAACTCGAGATCCCTTCTCGCCACAGTCCTGATGTCTAGTGCCAGGGCATTGCATTGACGGGAGCAGTGCGGGATGGACCTGAACGCGATCCTTGGAGAGCCTTGCTGCTGAGAACAAATACTGTGCCAGATGATTAAAATGCCGCTCAAACGTTGATATCATGCTGGCGAAAATGTGCAATGCACACGACGGTGATGCAATTGATGGAAACTGCTAGCGAACACGGTCGGTGCAATCGCTAGTGCTGAAATAAAATAAGTTGCCGGACAAAAAAAAAAAGAGTTTCCCTTGGACAGGGTTGGAATACAGAACTAAATATGTTTTAACTTTCGATCTAGAGCCCGCTATTTATTTTACAGGCTTCCGGAAAATGATGATACTTTGTGCTAGAAAACATGATAAATCCCCACACGAAATTTTCAAATAAACAATAAACCTTAAAAACAATATGTCAATGGTCGTTACGCTTGCATAGAGCGTATCCTATACCTTTTACCTTGCCAAGAACCGTCCAACTCCAAGCGAAACTTACTTGGGGACACCGTGGATTTTTTTCCTTGTCCTCTTAAAAAAGTGGAGCATCAACACTTCCCGTCTTCTTAATCCCTTTCCTTGTCCCTTATGCGCGGTAGAGGTGGTAGTGGCCGGCAATGGACGGCTTTCATGGTGGTGAGAATTTGGTTCAGGTGGAATTGGATCTATTCCCAATTATCAATTTCTAGGCAACTTAGGGTTAGACAATAATCATATCACATGGCGAAATACAGCCTGCAATCCGGTAAATCACCGTCTCATAGCGAAGCGAATGCACTTGAATAAATTGAAAATGCATTTAAAATTTCACTTCGTTTGATATGAGCAATTCTCTGAGATTTCGGTCATTCGTTTTTTTTTTGTTTTTTTTTTAATCCGGCTGAAACTTGTTTGGTTCCTTTGGTATGCCCAAAGAAGCTATTTTGCATCATTAGTTTGTCCATTTAATTTTCCATACAAATTTGGCAGCTGTCCATACAAAAATGATTTATGAAAATTTCAAAAAATAATTGACCGAGTTATGAATTTTTGAATCAGTACTGATTTATAAAAAAAAATCAAAATATTGTTCGCAAAAAATTTTCAACTTCATTTTTCGATGTGAAATCAAATTTGCAGTCAAAAAGTACTTTATTGAAATTTTGAATAAAGTGCACCGTTTTCAAGTTATAGCCATTTTCAGGTATCTTTTTTGAAAATAGTAGCAGTTATTAATTTTTTTAAATTAGTGCCCATGTTTGCCACTCTTGAAAAATATTTTTGAAAAGCTGAGAAAATTCTCTATATAACTTTTCAGAAATATCCAGGTTGTGCGATAAACCTTTGACCGAGTTATGAATTTTTGAATCAATACTGATTTTTTTTTAACTGCTACTATTTTCAAAATAGTTACTTCAAAATGGCTATAACTTGAAAACGGTGCACTTTATCAAAATTTCACTTTAGTACTTTTTAAATGCAAATTTGATTTTACATCGAAAAATGTAGTTGAAAAATTTTTGCGTCCAATATTTCGATTTAAAAAAAAAATCGTATTGATTGAAAAATTCATAACTCGGTTAAAGGTTTTATTGCACAACCTGGAAATTTCTGAAATGTTGGCATTTGATGTCCCCTAAAATATATCAGAAATTAAAAAAAATAAAAATAGTGTTTTTTTTTGCAAATAAGTTTTAGTGACAAAAAGTGAAATAAAAAATCACCAATTTTTTTCCGTGTATCATATTTTTTCAGAGTAGTCCTTATCCATACCTACAAATTTGCCGGATACACCAAATCGATCAAAAAATTCCATTCAAAGATACAGATTTTCGAATTATCATAAATCATTTTTGTATGGACAGCTGCCAAATTTGTATGGAAAACTATATGTACAAACTAATGATGCAAAATGGCATGGCATACCGAAGGCACCAAAAAAGTTTCAGCCGGATTTAAAAATACAAACATTAAAATTAAAGAAAAAATACCGTAGTGCGTCCATCCCGGGAATTCCCGGGACAAAATTCCCGGGATTTTTCCAAAACCGGGAATTCCCAAGTCCCGGGATTTTTTGTATTTTGTCCCGGGAAATCCCGAAATTGGAAAAAAATATAATTTTGTTCTGGAAATTCAGGTGTTCTTGTGGAAAAAGATGAACAGCGATAAAAAATTAAAATAAAATACTAAGCATACATCCAGGGTTTTTATTTAAATAGTCCTAGAAGCATTTGAATTTTTCATATGTTTGTAGGACCTATTTAAAAACAAACTCAAGATATCAACATTAAAGGAAATTTGTATAAAAAAACGTTACTTAATCCACCCTTAGGTGGTTGGTGCCTTCCTCTCATTTATATAGTAATTTAGTCTGATTATTTGAAAAACTGCACTTTGCACTTTTTGTCAAGTCTGCAGATTTCTATCAGAGCCTGTATAAGCCAATTTTGCCCTTACACAATATTACCATTCGAATTTTCCTTATCTGTCAGACAATAACACCAAAAATCACGATTTTTTGAGTTCCAAATCCCACTTTTCATACGATTTTTTGAGTTCAGGTACTACAACCATAAAAATGGTTATATGGGTTGAACTGAAAAAATCGTATGAAAAGTGGGATTTGGAACTCAAAAAATCATGATTTTTGGAAAGGGTGTACTGTTACTGTTACGTTCGTTTACGATTACCAAAAAAAAGTGATGGTTGCTTTGATGCCTCTCACTTCACGGTACAGAAAACGACAGCCGTGATGGATTTTTCGAAAAAATATCGTAGTTGTGCCGGTGATGATTCTTGCGAAGACTCTGCTTACTAAATAAGGTAGGTGTTGACACTTTTTAAAAATGTGGACAGAAATAAAAATTTCGAGTGCTTAATTACAGCCAAAAACATTTTCTCCCCTTTTCCGAACGGACAAAAAGAGCTTTGGATCAGGTTCGTGATTGGGTACACGGAGTACTCGGCGGAACGGACGGAGACTGGTGGTTGATGGGGACGAACGCGGATTCCTTGCTATAGACCAAGGTTGAAAATGCCGCAAAAGTTTGCGACAATCTGTTGGTGCAGTCGGCGGATTTTGCAATGGAAATGACATCTCGGTACTGGCACCGGTCAACCGACGAAACTAACCTGCACGTGGTCGTTAAGCCTGGTGGCAAGATGGAGTCAGGGCTCAAACACGAAGATGAACCAACGAAACACGCAATATTTGAATTGATCGGCTGGGATCTCGCCAAGGTCTCCCAAGATAAATGCATCAAGCTGAGGGACACTCCGCTAATCAACACCGCGGTGACGCAGATTGATTCCACCAATCAAGAGATTGCAAGTGCGAATCAAGCGCGAGTGTTTCTAAGTTAGCTATCGGTTCCCTGCGTGGCCCAAATAGAAGTGCTTTAATGATGACAAAGTGCAAATAAAAATGGTATATTTCAGCATAAATCTTGTGTTTTATAATCATTTTAATAAATCCATGTGGTATACCAGACAAATGCACTTATATTCAAAACACGAATCAAAAACTGGTTCCGAAAAACCGAAAAAAAAACATTTCCAACCAGTTCCGGCCGAAAGCCGATGAGACTCCGGTCGTTACACAACTACGGGAAACATTCCGGCCCGTTCCGGCGAAAATGCTGGGTAAAAGCGTAAAAAACAACACTCAAAACAGGCGCACCAGAGAAACGAACCGCACTCGACTGCAACGGCTTTTTAATTTCTTAGAGATCCGGCCTCCAAATAGTATATAAATAACAATTAGGTGCTAATAACTTTTGATAGGGTTATCAGATATTTGATGTTGTATGCTAATTTGAAAGGTCTTTCAATTATCTAACTAACGACAGGTCGCATGATGGACCCGGACATCAGTTTTACTGAAATATCTGAGATCCGGCCTCCAAAAAGTGTATAAATAACACTTAAGTGCCAATTACTTTTGATAGGGTTGTCAGATCCTTGATGTTTTAGGCTCATTTGAAAGGTCTTTCGATTATCTAACTAACGACGGGTCGCATGATGGACCCGGACATTATTTTTACTAAAATATCTGAGATCCGGCCTCCAAAAAGTGTATAAATAACACTTAAGTGCTAATAACTTTTGAAAGAGTTGTCAGATCCTCGATGTATTAGGCTCATTTGAAAGGTCTTTCAATTGTCTAACTAACAACAGGTTGCATGATGGACCCGGACATCATTTTTACTGAAAGATCTGAGATCCGGCCTCCAAAAAGTGTATAAATAACACTTAAGTGCCAATTACTTTTGATAGGGTTGTCAGATCCTTGATGTTTTAGGCTCATTTGAAAGGTCTTTCGATTATCTAACTAACGATGGGTCGCATGATGGATCCGGACATCATTTTCATTGAAATATCTGAGATCCGGCCTCCAAAAAGTGTATAAATAACACTTAAGTGCTAATAACTTTTGATAGGGTGGTCAGATCTTCAATGTTTTGGGCTCATTGGAAAGATCTTTTTAATACCTTTCTGAAAATGTATAACATGATAGGGTTTCTTACAAAAACCACCCTTTTTACAATCTTCCGGACTTTAGTCAAAATCGTTTTTTTAGCATAACTTTTGAAGTACTTTACTAAACATCATAATTTTCAATAGGGACTTATGGGACCCCAAGACAAATCGAATGAGACCAAAACGGTCCAAATTGGTTAAGCCAGTGCTGAGATAATCGAGTGCATATTTTTTGGTGCACAGACCCACATCCCTACACACACACACACACACAGACATTTGCTCAGAATTTGATTCTGAGTCGATATGTATACGTGAAGGTGGGTCTAGGAGGTCAAATTAAGAAGTTCGTTTTTCGAGTGATTTTATAGCCTTTCCTCAGTAAAGTGAGGAAGGCAAAACTACCGATCCGTAAATTGCCTAGCGCTTTAATTTTTTTCTTTTAAATTTTATTTATTTTTTAAAAGACTACGTATATTTATGATTTCAAATTTAATATCATTTTAAATTATTTTTCATTAAACATCTTTGGCAAATTAAGACAAGTTTAACGAATTTTGACAGCTGTTTTAGTCATTTGTTTGCATAATGTTTTGATTTTTTTGATTGATTTAGGTTAAAACAGGAACAATACAAAACAATAAGTACACCGATTTCCAAATTAATTACTCTAAAATCTCCTGTACCTATCTCGACTGTATTCCCGATTTTCCCTAGTTGGCGGCAATGACCTTAAGATAATTTGTAAAATATTTTTTAATATAAAACATGAATGTCTAAATTTATCTTAAAATTGACTGGAATAATTTTATTTGTTGTCTTTTTATATGTTATTTTAGACATTTAAAAAGATTTTTTAGGCTTTTCCAGTCATGTCACATAAAAAAAATAAAAAATATGTATTTATAATAGACTTATTTAATTTGAATCACATTGGATTAGAAATTAGATAAAAAACCAAAGCACAACAAAGAACAAAAAAAATTTAAATCTGTCTAGAAACTGCTATCCTTGTTTAGATTTAAGTGTAGATTACCACCAATGAATAGTATTGAGCTAATTCTATGATTTTAAAATGTCATATATAAAGAAAACATAGATTTTATTACTGTTTTCAAAATTTCCCGGGATCCCGGGAATTCCCGGGATTTCAAAAATATTTTTCCCGTTTCCCGGGAAATTCAAAACCCGGGAAAATTGGACGCCCTAAAATACCGATTTCGTAGAGAATTGCTCATATATTGCAAATTTTGAAACATTGAGTATTTTCGCAAAAATACGCTTTTTGTATCAACATTTTCGTATCTTACAAAATTTGAGGAAATTTGAGTATTTTTGAAAATTTGCGATATTTTGCTAAAATTTTAGTACAGGCCATTCTCTGCCAACTTAATTTATTTAATTATTTAATTATTTGTGTAAAATTGGACTCTTGATTTGTACCCAAATTCCGACAATTCGCATTTTTCTTACAAAAAAAGTTTAAAAATAGTTTTAAATTCGCTGCCTTTTCCCTTTACTTAACTGTAAAAAAAACTCGAGAGACAGGGAAATTTACCTTACTTTCCAAATCTGCAATAACCCAGGGAGGTCCTTTTCATTCTGAAAAAAAAAATCATTTAAAAATATCGTGTTTTTAAGAACTTTGCTGGGTCATTTTTAACAATGTTACAATGTTCTACAAAGTTGTAGAGCAGACAAAAACAAAAATATTGGTGTATAAAAAAAAGAGGTTTGCACAGAGATTACACGAGTTTTCAGAATTTTACAAAAAAAAAACTTTTTAAAGTAATTTGAAAAGTCGCAATATTGTTCAAAAAACAGTGTTCTACAAACGCAATCGAAAGTAGATATTCCAGACTTTACATGTTCAAAATTTCATAAGATTTGGTTTTTGCATAACATAAAGTTTTTTCTCTTTTTTTTTCTGGACAAAATTTGCTTCGGAAGCTAAAATCTCCAAAGCAAATTACCTAAAGACTAAATAATGCCACAGAAAAAAGTCATTTTCTGGTCAAAGGAATTATTAATTGAAAAAAGACAATTGAACATAGAATTCAATTAGTTTATCCTGTCCCTAATCCTGGCGATTCCATCCCTGGCGTCCTGAAATAAAACCTAGAAGAACCTTATCCTTCGAAGCGAAGAAGCATCATCCGGCAAGATTTCCTTCTCCGTCCTAGCTCCAATATCAAACGCTATAAAGTCATTCTCAACGCTTTTTAAATTATAGCCGAACGGTATTTAATTTTATGACACAGAATGTGTTTGGTGCATTCGGTGCTTTCGTCCTCCGAGAACGATACAAAACGTTCACCTGAACGAGAATGACGATCTCGAAGACAGCGTTCAAGTCCACACTCTGGTACTAGCTGCTGCTGCTTTTTTATTTGACTTGATGAGTCCTCCTCAAGGAAGTGGGAACACACACCTCGACCTTCTGCATAGAGCCAGGGATTTGATACTTGATTCGCGTGAAATAAAAACGATTCCTCTTTATCCCCCCGGGGGGTGGTGGTGGCCGTATACATTTTATTGAGTTTGCACAGTGCGAAAAAGTGTACATTGCAGGCTAGCTTCCAGAGAACGGCCAAGATGCAACAAAAGACCATCTCCGGATCACAAAAGCGCACCTAGATGACCCATAAAAAGTGTGTTTATATTGTGTTCCGGCAAAAGGCTCTCCTTCCTTCCACGTGGACAATTGGATGCAATGAAATTTGATTGTTTATTGCGATGCACTTTTACGGTATTCGGTGCTCGTTTTAATTTAAATTGTTTTTTCTTCGGCCCACTCTTTGACGCACCTTAGCCAAAAGATCAAGTGACGCGGCAAGAAATGCACCCAAAGTCGTCCAATTGCAACAAATCATTAGCCTGCGTCATGTCATTAGGAGCGCCACATTACCTGTCGGTTCGAACCGCTCTGTAATCAAATTATCGAACGCGCGTGGTACCATAATTTGGAAGGAGGGGGATTCCTTTTTTTTCAAACTTATTTAATTTAAATATTTGGCATCCGCTGCTGCACTTGCTGCCAAGCCCGAGTGCGCACCCATCAGATTGCTAAAGGGCAACTTTTAATTTAATTAAACTTCCATCACACGATGACACTTGAATAACAATCGGGTCCTCACTTGTGAAAGGACCATCATCAGAAGTGCTGCTCCCTTCTTACTGCTTGTAATTTGCAATTTGTGTCGGTTAATTTGTTACCTGGCTTCAATTTGGATCGGTTGAGAGTGAACGACACCTCCATTGCGTTACCAATTATTTTATTAACTGATTCATGCACTTGCTCCTTTTTTTCGAGGCAATCAAGTTTACCATCCATAATAAAGGTAACAGAGAGAGGACACTCGTTAATAACTGTCATTTTTTGTAAACTTTTTTGTACGTAGGTATTACGGGTATGCTGAACAATTTAGGAATTTTGCCAAGTAAAAAAGACATGTAAATAAAAAAAGATTCTACGAGTTCCCGAATATGTTATAAAATGAGTTTTATAAACTTAGAAATATATCCCAAATAGTAAATATTTTCCACAATTCTTTCTGTAGGTTTATGATGTTGACATGAATCGCAAAAAGGCTAACATGCTCTATAATGGCCATTACGTGCTCATATCTGAGATTTTGCCTGAGTACATCCATACGTTTTATTATTTCTAAGAGAGAAAATCCTTTTCATGACAAGTGTAATTTCCATATCCTCTCTCGAACATGTTCTTGCAATCCTAAAAATATAGTTTTTTTATTAATTCTAAATAAGTTAATTTCCCTGTATCATTAGTGGTTCATTGAATAAGTATGAATTTATTTTAAGGGAGCGTTCTTTTATTAAGTAACGCAAAATTTAGGATTTTTGCCCCCTCCTCTTCATAACAAATCGTAACAGATAAGCGATCCCTCTACCCCCCCCCCCCCTGTAACGCGTAACGCAAGGTTGTTTTTGCAATTTTTTATGAGTACTTACATGAAAATTTTGCGTTTAGTGACAACATTTTCATCACTCCCCGATTTTCGAAAATTTCGTAACAGACTCCGACACCCCCTCCCCCCTAACTGTGTTACGTAATAAAAGAACGCTCCCTGATTTAATTCATTGAAAAGAAACACATGTATTAATTTTCTTTATAAATTATTAGCACTATGGCATGGTTAAAATAAATCCTGGGTCCCGGGAATTCCCGGGAAATTGCAAAATTCAACTCTCGATTCTCAGGAAATTATAATTCTCGAGAATCGTCACCCTCTAGCACTGTTTATAGAAGGCGAAAAGTCAAAATCTACACGGAAAAACTGTATAAGGCAAATCCAATAATCGATGTTGAATCGATAGGCTAATTTTCGTATTGACTAAAATGTTCGTCAGGTTTGCCAAACAGTTTCAAAAGTCTGATATTTTTTGGCAGAACTTACAATGATTTTAGTTGAAGTAGCCCATGTTTTAGATATTTCAAACAAATCATTAGTAAGAACGAAAATCGTTCTTTCGGTAGATCGGGGTTCAAATTCCGGCTCGGACCAACACAACTGGTGATCGTTTCTCTTCTGAATTCGATTGCTTAATAAAGGGAAGGTAGTGCATCGTCACAAGCTGGACCTTATCAACGACACCTTAGGAAGGCGACCTATGGAATGTTAACATTAACCTTAACATGTTAACATTAGTTGAGTTAAAAAATGCCACTGAATCCGCTTTGTTAATGCCGGCCCCGATACTTTTCAAGGGTGTTCCCCTCAGAAACTGGGAAAGATTTACTTTTTTTCCGTGTTATATATATATTATAATTTTAATATGATTATATTTTCTAGTTTTTGATGTTGCCAATCCAGAGTCAAATTTGTACAGGTTCTGCTGCTTATGAGAATCAAGCACTTTTTTATATAAACTAACGGACACCGTTTGTGTTCATGTACTCATGCAGCTATAATGATAAGATATTGCATTCATTTTTTTCTGAGTTAGTAATTGATTAAATTTGCAATAGATATATTTAGTATCCTTCTCATTGCGTTTAACTCGCATCAATTTGCATCAACCAGTCATTGTATTTATAAGAGTGAAATTTCCAATAAATTATGGCTCACATATTGCGGTAGAGCCAGCCAGAGTGGCTCACAGAGGCGCTTCTCAACACACACACGGCACAAAAAAAAAAAAAACAGAAAAATGCGCCACTTTATTAGATTGCCCCGAAGCGAACATACATTTAATTTGGCCGTTAAAACGTCAACTCCTTTTTTGCGCAGCCGGGTGAGCTATCAATAAAATCGATAAATTAGAGATTTTATTAATATTGTTTGCCTCCTCGTCACATGGTGGCGGCTGCCGGACCACTTTAGAGCTGGGAACTGGCATACCGTGGCCAGCAGCCGGCCCAAGATGACGACGACGGCGGTGATGATAATCGTTTTATCCTGATGATGGTGACTTCACAGACCGCGGTCAACCCTCTTGGGAGCTTGTTTTTGTTGCAATGCTGCTTTTATTGGCAAAGTTATTAAATTGAGACGTGCTGCCGGCTGATGGTAATCTCTTCAGTGGAGGAATTCGGATACAACTCTTTTCTCGGGAGCATATCAGATTTTATTTGGGAGGTTTGAGGACCACCGATTTGCATACCAATTTATGTTGTGTGAAAAAGTTTAAACGATACTCAGTGGAACGAAATGATTCAATGAAAGCAATTAACCTTCAGTAGCATATTGATACCAAGGAGACAAAAAATAGAATCCACTAAATATTTCAGAAGATAAGCAGCATTTTAGATGCTCATTAAATCACTTGATAAAGCTGAAATTTATTTTAAAACTTACTTGAAAATCAATTAAACAGTTTTTTATCCTCAGTTTGAATAGCAAGTACAAATACAGTAAAACTGTTTCACCAAAAAAACTGCGTCCAGCACGTCAATTTAGCCCCGAGTCTCAATTTGGACATGTTTGGCGGTGCACCTGTTAGAACCACCGTCCAAATAAATTGCAGTGCTATGAAACGCTGCCAGCAGGCAAAAAGGACACAAATTTTACTCCACTTGTTTGGCCACACTGCCGGGTGGTACATCCTGTCCTCGAAATGGCCAACGTCCACCGTTATCTACTACGGGTTTTTGCCCATCCTGCTAATTGATTTTGTTGTTTTAAAATACAATTAATATTAAAATATGTATTGTATTTCCGAAAGTGAAACTGTTTTGCACGTGCTGCCCGAAAACTAATGAGAGTTTTTGAGAGAGCAAGCTAAAAGTGTTGCTACGGTGACTTGGACACGCTAACACACACACTCACGGTAAATGAGTGTGGCAAAAGCAATTTGCGAGAATTCTAAAAACTTTGATGATGCCACAGAAAATTGAGAAAAATTGTTTGAATAGCTATTAAAATGCTAATGGCGCGTAAAGTGATGCTGGGCAGCTTAGCACTATGGGCTAGCAGGTGGCCAAAAATACAAAATGTTACATTTTTGAATATTTTTTTCGCCGATGTTAGTTGATAGTAAACATTTCAACTAAGAAAAACTCCAAATTTCAAAGCTGTAGGTGCCATAGTTTCCGAGATACTCGTTATCAAAGTCAAAAAAGAGTGTGAAAAGATTCATTTTTTACAACAAGTTTAAGATAAAGGAATCATATTTCAAAATAAGCATCTGGAACAAAAAAAAAAGGCTGCTGATTCATCTACGTGTTGAAAAATAATGCATTTAACACTAAAACTAACGATTTGGATTTTTGGCCACCTGCTTGTATGGAAACCGTCCATAGTGCATAGGTTGCCGGTCCACACGAGCGTTAAATGCTTTGTAAATGGAGCGTGTTGGTTGAATTATCATATAGAAACTAGTTTGATATTGTTAAAAAAAAACTCTTTGGGGAAATTCACGTATGTTTGGCTAGAATTCTTCTTGGCATGTGCTCACCTTGTGCAGGCGACGTAATGCAAATATTCAAAGCAGAAAAACAAGACATTTTTGGCCACAAAATAACCTTCGAAAACTTGGACGGATAAGTCGACGCTTTGCGCATTTCATTTCAATAATTCATGAAAATTTGCATAGAAAACCCTTTGTTGGTATTTTTATTTTCTTTTATAAATTTTATTTAGAACTATATTTTAAAACCAATACAATACTTATCAAATTAAAAAAATCTCTTAAATATTCGCATTGAAAGTCTGGTGCTATTTTGATTCTAATAAAAGATACTTTCATTTTATTTACTCGATTATTAGTGATATGAGGTATCTTTCAACATTTTTATCCAAAAATGGTAACAGTTTACTGGTACAAAGAAGAACGAATTGAGTAGGTAAATTAAAAATCACGCTCAAAACTGGTCTTATGTGATTTTAACATTTTATACCATTTTCAAGTACCGTCAGTGTTGGTGAATATGGGTAGAAAATGTATACTCTTCTCACAATTTCTTAATAACACAATTTCTAAATGTTAATTAAATGTTATTATCGTATCGGCATGCTACATGTTGGAAGTGGGGATTTGTAATCATTTAGGTACTTTTAGAGAAATTTAAAAAATATTTATTATATGGTTGTTTGTTTTTGATAGGTTTTTTTTGGCCAAAAACGTACCTAATCTGTGAACAGCTGTCAAAATGGTTTTCTCACAATGTGACGCTATGTCGTTTGCGTAACATTGTGAGAAAATTTCATATTTTTCATGAAATGTTTTTTTTTTAATTCCGCTTTTGAGAAAGCACAAAGATATGTCCCAAATATATGCCTTCCAGTTTGTAATCATAGTAGCCAATGTGTTATGCTTAAAACACTAACACACTAAGAATTTTAAAAATTCTGCTTTGCGCGTGTACATTAATTGAAAGTTAAAAAAAGGTAAATGTTTTCCGTGATATTTCCTACAAGCTGCATTTATTAGTTTCGATTGCATTTTTTTTGGCTCATTTTGCGGAGTATCATGATTTTTCAAAACTTAAAAATATATTTTTTTCTCCCTAAAACGCCCTGACATGTCCAAACACAAGCTTTTATGGACAATGTCTGTCAAGGAATTCGTTCAGCGGACATTAAAATATAAGTTGAAGCCCCAGACGATCAAATGTGAATGTCTTTACTATGTTTGATACGTGCATTTCGAAAAAAAAAAATACTCGAAAAAGTCACGTTTTGCATTCAAGCTTCGCGCGCAGGTTGTAATCCATTTAAGAAATTTTGTTGTTGTATAGAAACATTGTTCCTGACATCCTAATCTATCATTCTAGGAGTAAGTACCAAGGTTTTGACCTCTTTTAATTTTTTTTGAACGTTCAGTGACCAAGCTTGCTCCATAGAAAAGCAAACAACACAATCGAGGTGTTCTCTACATCACCAAAGTAGCGTTGATTTTTTTATTCCATTTTACCCAAATTATCTATCTGATTTTTTTTATTTTTCGCGTGTTTAGGAGGTAATTTAAGGCAACTTTTGTTTTACGAACAGCTTTATTTCTCTTGTTTTATCTTGTTTAATGTTAAAGTATTTTGATTAGCATCTATCTTGTTTTGTTGATGCTTGTTAAGTTTATGTTTGTTCCAAAAAAAATCAAATTAACCCTTTAAATTGAAAAGTTAATAAAAAAAACCTTTCCGTTGGCAAAGATAATTTAATAGTAGCAACCCGAAATCAGCTTCTGCAATAATTGGATTGGATGTTTTATCGATTGAAAAAAAATGCAGTCTGGTAGAAATAATATTGAAATTAATAAATTGGAATTTTAACGCACTCGGATGTCTTCAAAGATAATCACGCCTTTTACCAGTTGGCATCGAAGATACGTTTTGAATCATCGAAGTTCAGCCAAGTCACGCCAAATGACTGCTATCAGATGTCAAACGCGCAGCACGATACTGCAGCAGCACTCACTCCGGCAGTGGAGTGTTATTACCTCTTCCAAAGTATTAAAATTGCAAATAGGCATATGTACTCACATACCGATATGTGGCCACCTTCTCTTCCCAGCAGCCAGATCTGTTCACATCGTCGGGAGTTCAAGTAGTAAGTACCTAGTAGTGGGAGGAGGAGGACCGCCGAGCAACAGTTTACGTACACTTTGATCATTGCAGCGCAGAGTCTGGACACCGGTACTTTGAGTGTTGCTCATTTGCTGCAACTCCGGGATCGGCTGTCGACTGCGCGGACTGCGGCAGAGGAGAGGAGACCCTCGAGGACGATGATTGTATCCGACCGGAGGGGGTTGGCCGGAGAGTGAGATGGTCATCTATGAGGCCGTAGATTGCGAAACGGATACTGCCGCTCCGTTGACTGCCAGCTTACGGCCAGGGGTTGTTTTCGAACGAAAAGTGTCTGCTGATGGGCTGATGGCAAAAGGGATAGGTATTCATACCGGAGAGATAATGTACTTAAATTGATTCCGCTGACCCCGGCGGGTGTAATGATTGTTATTATGTAAACCTCGCCAAATAGCTATATTTTATTTAATTTGCTATCAATTACACCTGACACACGACGACGACGACGACGACGCGAATGGAGAGCAGCACGAGCGCGGCATGGCTCGTTTGCGCGCCGTTGAAAGTGGCTGGCTGCAACTTGGGCTGTCACAGTTGGCTGGCAGATTGGCTGGAGGAATTTAAATGAAGGTGCTTTACGTTTTTTTTTGCTTTAAACTGGAGCAATTCACAGTGAACGCTTGGTGCGAACTGTTCTGAGTAAATATTTGTAGAGTTATAGGAGAACATAATTTTTTTAGATTTCTGTGCTCCAATGAAAACTTTTGTTTGATCTGTTATGAATATTTATTTGGCAGGAGCTACGAGACACTCTTTATACGAAAATCATACTTTTCTTGACAATCGTCAAAATGTTGTGTTGTTTAATTGCAGGTGACTTGCCGTGAACGTTAAAAAGTTATTTTAACTTTCAACTTCAATCTACAAAAAAAACGTTACTTAATCCACCCTTCCTCACATTTAAATGGTAATGCTATCCAAAAGAGACACAAAGGGGGGGTAGTCAGATCTTTTTAATTCAGGGCACTTATGCTACAACTTTTGATAGGGTTGTCAGATCTTCAATCATTTAAACTCGTTAGAAAGATATTTTGATTACCTATCCAACGACCGGTCGCATGATAGATCCGGACAACGTTTTCATTAAAATATCTGAGATCCAGCCGCCAAAAAGTGCATAAATAACACTTAAGTGATAATAACTTTTGATAAGGTTGTCAGATCTTCAATCTTTTGAACTCGTTGGAAAGGTCTTTTCAATACCTTTCTAAAAATTCTTACAAAAAACACCCTTTTTACAATCTTCCGGAATTTTATTTAAAAAGTTTTTTTAGCATAGCTTTTGAAGTACTTAACTTAACTTTATAGTTTTCAATAGCGACTTATGGGACCCCAAGACGGATCGAGTGAGACCAAAACAGACAAATTCGGTTGAGTCAGTGCCGAGGAACTTTTTTGTTGATCAACATCTCACCACACACACAGACATTGGCTCAGAACATGATTCTGAGTCGATATGTATACGTGAAGGTGAGTCTAGGAGGTCAAATTAAGAATTTCAATTTCGAGTGATTTCATACACTTTCCACAGTGAGGCGAGGAAGGCAAAAACTAAATTTTATGAACGCTTATATATCAACTAAACTAACTTTAAATATTGTATGAAATGAAGTTAAGACACAACACTAAAGCCACGACAGAAGGGCATTAGGTAGAAACACCATTCCCCAAATATGAGCTTGATTGGTTGAAACCACGATTTATGGAAACCATTTTATCATAGTTCCCCATGTCTCGATGATAACAACTATTATACCGTACAATTTGTTTTTTTTTTTAAGTTAGGCGATCCACCCAAAAACCACATATTTCAGCATAAGCAACATTCTTCAAACACTCGTGTTCCACAGAAAGAATGTTTCGTTTTGTGCACTTTTGTTTTGATATTCTGATCAAGTGACGCGCTGCTCACTCATTTGCATAGATATTAAAACCATCGCGGGTCTGGCTGGCCGCTCAAATGTAATGTTTTCAAAACCGGGCCATTGGAGCAATATTTTTGTTTCATTCTCGTTACCAGCAAATTGTTTCGTAATTTGTTTTGCATTCTGCTGTCGACCGCGGAGACAACTGCTTCCCCTCTTCCAATTTGGCAAAGGGGTTGCATGTGGTTGTTGCAGCATAAAATCTGTTTGTGGAACATCACCCGAAATGGCCACCACCGCTGGGAAACGTGTCGCTGACGCGTTATTTCATCAATTTGGTAACGGGAACGATGTGAAGTGAGCTGAAGTTTTGAATATTTTTATCAGCTTGTGTAAATAATCTTATAGTGAAGTAATAAGTAATAAAGTTTTATGGAAATTTGTTTGTATTGATTAATGATTTTATGATAATTTTCAATGCTCAGTGGAAAAACTTAAATGAAGTTTCTCAGTTTTCAATGTGTCATAAAACTGAGAATAAAT
This sequence comes from Culex pipiens pallens, assembly GCF_016801865.2. Lineage (NCBI taxonomy): Eukaryota > Metazoa > Arthropoda > Insecta > Diptera > Culicidae > Culex > Culex pipiens. The sequence goes on along the minus strand of NC_068937.1, from coordinate 108,460,404 downwards.
TAAAAAAAAATATACCGCAGGAATATGTGTAAAAAAAACTCCAGCTCATATCTAGAGTTTTTTTTGATTAGGTCCTATACACATATGAAAGACAATAGTTTATTGGTCCTTTTCAAAAAAAACTCTGGATATGTTTCAAGTTAACAGCGGTCCACGTATGAACCTCTCCCAGGAGTAGGTCCACAGTCCACACGTTGTTCGTTTCGAATCGTTTATTCAATAAACGTTTTCAATATTTGTGTTTAATTATTCGGATGAAATTCTCTGGCCCGGACGCGGAGGCAGCTTCCAGAGAACCGACGGAGAGTTGTGTGGCCGTAATTATGTTGTGATTGTCATTGTCACCTGCGTGTGCCATAAACAATCTACCTACAATTTATGCACTTCGTAGGGGGCTTCCCAGCGGATGTGAATCGACTCGTGGAGGGTGGCACTTTTTTTGAGAGGGATTTTTTCGCTTGGGATGATCAATGTAATAAATGGGTTTTAATTTGTTGACATATTTTTATAATATTCTTTCAGTTTGAAATGCAATTATTGAATTTTACATGACTTTGCCTAGATTTATTTTTTGAATTAATACTTAAAAGCTGCAAATATTTTTATTTTTTTGTCATTTTGCTTCCAGTTCCCTTAAAAATTGGTCCGTAAAGAGGACTCAAATATACTATAGATCGATAGAAGGGGGATAGTCTTGGGGAGCGCTCTTTTATAACGTAACGCAGTTGAGGTTGGTCGTAGGCAAGGATCTGACAAGCATGAAGTTTCCTGAAGTTACCACCAGAGGTTTTGTCAGTATTGTTTTTAATCGTGGTTTTGGAAAAGGTCGTATGAAACAAATGAGCAATTTTCTACCAACACCGGAAAAGGATTTTATTTGGGTATTTCTCTACCAACTCACACGAAATCGGGAAAAGTTGCCCCGACCCCTCTTCGAATTGCGTGAAACTTTGTCCTAAGGGGTATCTTTTGTCCCCGATCGCGAATCCGAATTTGATGGCGTACTCAAATTCCGAAAAAAACGTATTTCTCATCGAAAAAAAAAACACTTAAAAAGTTTTAAAAACTCTGCCATTTTCCGTTACTCAACTGTGTATCTTGGAACATGTCATTTTAAGGGAAATTTAATGTACTTTTCGAATCTATATTGGGACTCGTGGTGTAGGGCACGCGTGGTTGCCTCTCACCCAGTCGGCCTGGGTTCGATCCAAAGTTTCATGCAAATCGAAGAGGGGTCTGGGCAACTGCTGTGTGAGTTGGCGGAGAATTACACATTAGTATTTTTTGATTTGGTCAAACTTTGTGGGGAAACCTAATTTTCAATTTCCTGTTTCTTTTTCTTTAAGCCGCTGCATCTTAGCAACCAGAGGTCCAATCATCAATGTCTTTTATAAAATGTTATAGAAAATTTCTGAACTTCCAAAAATGTTCATTTTTACTATTTTCTAAAACTCAAATAACTGCAAATATTTCACTGAAATCAAACTTTCGGTGACTATATCTTGAAAACGAGGCACTTTGCCAAAAAATCTGTAAAGTACTTTTCGATTTACATAAAAAATAATTGAATCATGAAAACAATATTTTTTTCTTTGTCTTATAATAGTTTGTTGATCTTTGGTATGACCCCTAGACTACTCTAAAATTATTTAGAATTTTTAAATCCAAGATGGCGGCCAAAATGGCGGTTACGAAATACTGAAAAAATGCATTAAAAATAATGATTATTCGGCGAAATATCATTTTCACTACCGTCATCAGCACAGCAAAAAATCCGATGGTAAAATCGCATGCATAAGCATGCACATCACCTTTGTGAGAAAAAGCATGTAACATTGTATGAGAAAACGTGTACACAAAAAGCATGTACCGAAGAAAAAAAATCAGGTCTGCTCACCCCAAAAATAACCTCAATCTGACGATTACCAAGTTCGCGCCCCAACCCACTCGGCTATTTCGCCGCTATGAATATAGATGGATCTTCACCGATGTAGCTGTAGGTTCCCCAAACATTGTATGCAATTAACACAGTATAAGACGTACGGAAAACCTACTGTTACATTGGCATTGATCCGACTATTTTCTTAGCGGCGAGATAGCCGAGTGGGTTGGGGCGCGGATTTGGTAATCTGAATATGACTCTCGTCGGATTGATGTTATTTTTGGGGTGAGCAGACCTGATTTGTTTTTCATCGGTACATGCTTTTTGTGTACACGTTTTTTCATACAATGTTACATGTTTTTTCTCACAAAGGTGATGTGCATGCTTTTGCATGCGATTTTACACAGATTTTTTTTGCTGTGAGGGTTGACATTGGGTCTGGGGAGTGAGATTGGGTTATACAAATTTCTGCATTTTTGTATGACCCAATCTCACCCCCCCAGACCCAATGTCACCCCTGATAACGGTACTACACTTGCAAGTGTAATGTCACACATCGAAAATTACCTGTCACTTTTTTTAGATGGACAATGTGTGTAAACAAAGCAAAATAAATAATTTTTAGTGATGCTGAAAAGGAAATTCACAAAATAACATCAACAGATTGATTTTCTTGGAGAAGTTTGTCACATCTCTCTTTCACGGGTGAAGAAAGTTTGCGAGCGAAAATGTTTTTTTTTGCGAATATTCCATCCCTGTTGGCGGGTTTCGGTCCCCTAATACATATAAAAAAATCTCGAAAATATTTTTTTTTGGAATTTGAGTTTTTGTGAAAAAAAGTTTAATAAAAATCGGCAAGAAAGAAATGAGTAGAATATTTGTAAGATATCACGTATTTAATGTTGGAAAGTCCTGTATTATAAGCAAATGTTTTTTAATCCATCAAATTTCTACAATATACTATTACTGTACGTTTACCTTGAAATTTGAAGAAATATTTATTTATAATTTATTTATATTAATTAAAATTGATTGATAATGAGTTTTTTGACACCCCTTTACATAAAAACTCCTTTGTAGAATTCACCTGCCATCACATTCCATCAACGCCGTTTCGATGCAATCAATTTGGCATCCCGTCGACGATGGCCAGTCAACAGAGGGTCGCGTGAAACGCAACAACCAAGGACGCAACGGCAACAAAAAAATATCCATCTCCTCTCACATCCGCATCCGGCCAAAAATTGTCCACGTGCTCTATGGTCATGGCTCTGGCTCACCGATGCGAATATCCCTATTATCGTCGGACGATTTTTTCCTCCCAATTTCCCACCCCTCCACTTGCTCCAATGTTGCACTTTTACTTCTCCGCCGTTGAGAATTCAAATAATGAAACAAACGACGATGGCGTGGGAGGAAAAAAAGGTTGCCAAAACTCGTTTACTTCCCCTTCTGGTTGGAATTGATGGTAACACCGGGGTCGGTTCCATGCGTTTTTGCGTTTTTGGTCCGGATCAGTTCGGCCAACCGCCACGTGAGACGTGGGATTAATATTCCGGAGTGTCCCACCGCAGTGCTGCCAGCCACCGTCCAAAACGGTGGCGGAAGCGAAAACAGCAAACGGGACAGGAAAAAAATTGCTACAAAATGTGCCACTAACTAAATCCGATCCAATCCAAATAATTATATTTCAATTGTTTATTACGGTATTATCCGCGGTGGGTGCGGGACAAGCCAGCGTGGGAGGTTCACGGCCACGAGGACAGCGATTGTCGCGTGGTTCCACAATCAGGCAATCCTTTGTGTGGGGATTTATTGGCAGCGCGGAACACGTGGCCTCATGTATTGCGAAACAACACAGTAAATATTATTGTCTTGTCTGTCTTGTCTGTCTTGTCTGTCTTGTCTGTCTTGTCTGTCTTGTCTGTCTTGTCTGTCTTGTCTGTCTTGTCTGTCTTGTCTGTCTTGTCTGTCTTGTCTGTCTTGTCTGTCTTGTCTGTCTTGTCTGTACACTATATTCTATTTTCGATTTTTCAACAGTGCCTCAGATCCTGTAAATGTGGTTCAATCCAGCCATGTGTGTTTGTGTGCCATGCGGTCTGGTTTCGATGTAAATTCATTCATGTGAAAAGTAAAACCGGATGAAGAAAGCGGCGGAAAAAATATCCACCGTCCACTTCCCGACTGCTGGCTGCCATCCCGGAGAACCACGTACCGGAGGTGACAGATGGCTGGACCGTAAGTTCCGACTGACTTGTTCCGTCCACCGGAGCAATGATATCGGTGGCATCTGTTCCGTTGTGTTCGATCGGTGTGTGGAATGCGGTGTAAAACCATCGCTCGGTGAATTTGTCCAACGGTAATCCGGATGGATGGGTGGATTTACGGTGGTTTTGCCTTTCGACAGCGTCAACGATTGTTTTGTTTATGGAACTGATTGAGAGGAGCTGGTGGGAAAGCTTTTTGCTTTGTTGATGAGATTAGCAGGGAAGAAAAAAAGTAAATGTTTGTTTATGCTTATTTTGAATTCAATTCCAGGATAGTTGTTCGTTGGTTTAAGACTATAGACAGAAACAAAACAAACACGTACTTTTTCTTATTATAAAAAATAAAATTAAAAAAACCTCTTTAAACAATTAACTGTAAAGCCGAAAACTCCCAATAAACTCATTAACAATTCTTCACACCAACAGATAAGCCAGAACTCACTCCAGCAGAGTACAAACACCGACCGCTCAGTCAAAACAACTCCCCCTCGCCAGTATATGTATCAATTTCAAATCCAGTCCCCGTAATGGATACTAATTTGAATGCAATTAGGGCTTCCTGGTCTCCTGTAACATTGTTATTCCCTTTGATGTTGCAAACATCCCCCCCCCCAACAAACGGCAAGCAGAGCAGAGTCTCCGTTGCGTTTACAATTTAACACCTTGTCCACTGCTAGGGCTGAAACATGGGATGATGACACCAATGCAAATCGTACTGCCTTCAGGAGGAGGAGGGGAAGCATGAAATGCGGGGTGTCACAAGGTGTTCGAAATCCCTACGCAAACAATTTGTAATGCCCTAAATACGTGTAGCTTGAAAAGTGCATCTTGCACAATCGTACAGCTCGAGCTCGAACTCGAACCAGATTGTGTGGTGAGGTACGCAATGGAACGGAATCAGAAATCCGATTTGCATGATGAAGAAGGGTGATGATACAGGCCACGTTGGGACTACTGGTCCTCGGTCGGGGAAGAGTGGGTGTAGCTGTATATTCGGTGTCATTGTATGGTCGGAACGGCATCGAATGTAGGAGGAAAAAGTAGCAGCACTTAATGAGTCGACATGGGAGTTGCTGGGGTTGCTCGGAGCTAGTTGAACATTAAACGTAGCGTGCGTTCTTGAACGGGAGCATTTTTAGCGGAGCTTGGCTAGTATGTGGTTAATATTGACAGGTTTATTCATTGTGCTTCCTTCAACTGAAATATTGTTTAAATTTAGCCAAACTCCGAAATTTTGGAAGCATTTTCTCAGCGTATTAATCACTTTGTACTTAAATTTGACCAGTTCACAGGATTTTTAATCAGTTTTGAGAATTGCAGAATGCCCAAGTAACATTTTTAAACCAACTAGCCACCACCTAGTTTTATTGACGTTTTATGGTAGCATATTGATTGCTTTATAGTTTAATTTGGGCCTTCGCTGTAACCAATAAGCAAGAGCTCATTAGTAGGTTCTAACAAGGTTTTATGCCATAAACCTTGGACATAAAACCTTATGACAATAAAAGCGAAAAGTTTTAAGAGAGTCTTGAAACCCCAATGGCAAGGTCATGCCAAACGGTTTCATCGCATGCGTCTTTTAAACCATGGGTGTTTTTTTTTTGCTGTCAAGTGCCATTAGGCATACAAAACGCTTACTTAAAAGCATAAGCTTACTTAAAAGCATAAACTCCTGACTAGGTTTTAACAACTTTGTAATTCTCTACCAACTCACACGAAATCGGGAAAAGTTGCCCCGACCCCTCTTCGATTTTCGTGAAACTTTGTCCTAAGGGGTAACTTTTGTCCCTGATCATGAATCCGAGGTCCGTTTTTTGATATCTCGTTACGGAGGAGCGGTACCACCCCTTAAATTTTTGAACATGCGAAAAAAGAGGTGTTTTTCAATAATTTGCAGCCTGAAACGGTGATGAGATAGAAATTTGGTGTCAAAGAGACTTTCATGTAAAATTAGACGCCCGATTTGATGGCGTACTCAGAATTCCGAAAAAACGTATTTTTCATCGAAAAAACACTAATTTTTTTTTAAAAATTCCCCCATTTTCCGTTACTCGACTGTAAAAAATTTTGGAACATGTCATTTCATGGGAAATTTAATCTACATTGACCCAGAAGGGTCATTTTTTCATTTAGAACAAAATTTTTCATTTTAAAATTTCGTGTTTTTTCTAACTTTGCAGGGTTATTTTTTAGAGTGTAACAATGTTCTACAAAGTTGTAGAGCAGACAATTACAACAATTTTGATATATAGACATAAGGGGTTTGCTTATAAACATCACGAGTTATCGCGATTTTACGAAAAAAAGTTTTGATAAAGTTACTTTTTGCGTTTCTCTTTGTTTCGTCGTCCGTGTCTGTCGCGGGTGACCATGAACGGCCATGATCGATGACGACCAACTTTGTCAAAACTTTTTTTCGTAAAATCAAGAGGTAAATTAATTATCATTGTTTTAGGATCCGAAGAGCAAAAATTTGTTTAAGCTAAGAAGAGTAATGATTTTTTAAATTTATTTTTTATGCCAAAAATATCGTTGCATTTCTTTTCTCAAATTAATTGTGAGTTTGATTTCACCGAGAAACACCGATAAGCTCGTAAATGTAATTTAATTTAAGGTGATTAAAACAATTGGGTAAAGTTAGCAAACAGTCCCAATACTGTGCAAAAATATCGATAAAAAAAAGTTGGAACCGCCCAGAAGTAATAGCAAACAACGTGTACAGCAGTTCATATATTCATTGTCCAGCTAAAATCACAAGAGGTTTTAAAGAATGAATGAAAATTAATAAGTGAAGTTTTATAAAACATTCCCAATGGACAAATCTACGATAGGTTTCCCCTATTCTAGCAAACGACGAAAAGGTTCAACTCTTCTACTGAACTGGTGCACCTCCGACACCGGTAGGTATAGCTATTAAGTCCCGAGTCTTTCTCAGCCCCTGGAATCGATTTTCATTGAGATCAAATGTGTGTCCTCCAGGTTTATTTGGGCTGTGAGGTTTACGTGTGGAGGAAGTGACAGAGGGAGAGGAGGTGTTGTTTGTTTCACACCCATATAATGTTTAGGCAGCACTTTACAATTTGAGCAACTTCAGTCGGATTCTGTTTGAATTCAGAACCCCTTTGTTGAAATTTGTACTCAAATGCACTGCACTGGTTTCCCTCCGATCTCCGCTCTCTCCACCCACAACAACTCCCACAATGATGCTCGACTCGCTCAAGAGTGTGCAAATTTTGTTTATTTGATTTGATTTCAAACATTTGTACACACACTCACTCTCTCTATCTCGCTCAAGTGCGAATGAAGCAGTACTGGTTGGGACTGTCTGTCTGTCTGCCAGTGCCTGCCAGCAGGAGTACGGAACATCATTATGCACATTATGGTCGGTGTAGGGTGTTGCATTTTGTGGCCTGTTGGATGGCCCTCGGTCGCCTCAGGCCGCCCTCTTGACAGAGGAGGCTAATATTGCACCTTCCCTCCTTCATCGGAAACTGGCTCATTGTGGGATTAAATGGTATTATGGCCTCTCGGTGAAATAATCAGGCCAACGAGAGTGAGGAGATTTTCGAGGTGAGAGCGATTTTGATTGATCATTTCAATAAGTTTGGTTTTGATTAAATCTGGGGAGGTATTAGCTTGCAAACAGGGCTTGTTCGGAAAGGGCCGGCTAGTAGTTTAGTGATGGGCAGAGATCAGATGGCGGCCGTTTGAAATGGGATTCAGATCATTTGCCGGCTCAAGTGGGTAACCTAAATTTGATCCTTTAGGGATCTATGTTTATTGGCACAACTGAAAATAGATGCAGTGCTGATATTTTGATGCTAAACGATAGAGTTGATAAAACTTTATTATTGGTTTAGAATTCCAGAAATCGACTTTTTTTGGTTACCCTTTTAACCTGCTATATTTTTGTCGAAAGATTTTTGTTGGTGATTTATGCTGTAGATTTTAATTTTTTTGTCCCTTTTTTTATTTGTTGTTGTTAATTCATTCAGTTATGGTCATCCGCTGCCCTCTTTTTTGTTCAGATGAAAATTTTACCATGTGTTCATTTTGTCACAAGTACCCATTTGTCTTGCTTGTGCTATTTTGTCGCACGTCCATTTTGGGCCAAATTGAGTTTCAATCAAACCATCCACATTAACGACCCCCGGGTCTTTTGTGGTCTCTATTGCAAGTTTCTGCTCGAACCTAGGAGTCCGAAGGCTTGAATGGGGAGAGCACCAAAACCTCTTTCTACTCCAAGGAACCTTCCACCCCAGTGTTTGAACTGACGACCTTTGGATTGCGAGTCCAACCGCCGCCAGCGATTCCACCGGAGTAGGCTTGGTTTGGTGTGTTGTTTGTACTTATGGCATGGAGACGACACCTGGAATGACTTAACGGCCTAACAACCAAGGCCGGGACCGACGTTTTACTTCCTCATCCGATGGAAGGTTGCAGCAGATGGGAATCGAACCCAGAATCATCCGCTTACAAAGCGGACAGCGTAACCATTCGGCCACGCACTGCTGCTGAGTTTATAACTCCAGTTTGTGCAGCTATCTTTGCCTTACCTTTTGACCTTCACAGATCCCCAAAATTCGATTACAATCCTGAGATATTCAACAAAAATCGAGTTACACCCTGAAAATTACTGCAAGTACGACAACTAGCCAAAGGAAATTTAGCCAGAAGACGTTTTCTGCCCATGACTAATATTCACTTTTGTCAAAATCGACATTTTAGCACCAGATGGTAGAGGATGTCTCAACGCATCTTCTGAAACTTGAATTTCACAAAAGATTTTTTGTTACCTGTGACTTTTTTTTATCTGTAGAAGTCATAACCAAGCTTTATCAACTCTGAAAAAAGTTTTTTTTTCGAAAAGTTCAGAAGATCATTGGAGATTGGACCAATGGTGAGATACAGCCTCTGAAAAAAAGTAAACAAGAAAAAATGGGGTTTACCATAGAGTAGTACGGGGCAAAAGCGTGCACGGGCAAAGGTGGTTTTAAATACTTAATTTCAACCTAATAAGCTCATATTCGGGTTTTCGACTCGTCTTAGGGTCAATTTTATGTATTAACAAAAATAAAGTGAAAAAATTGAAATTTGAGAAAGTTATTGGGAAAAGTCACTTTTGGCCCATTTTGATCTAATATCTAATATTCATACATTTTTGTATGAAAAAAAAAATTAAACACATTAGATAACATTTATTTCTGATAAAATTGATTCAAAATTACAAAAAATAGTATTTCTGCCAAAATCGGACCAAAAAATATAACTTATGCGAAAATAGGAAAGTTGTTAACCCTAAAAATTAAACTTTAGTTATATAAGTACTACTTAGTTTAAAGTAGTTACTATACCATAAAATTATCTTCATTTGGGGTAAAAAACAACCCCCAATTGAAAACTTGATGAAAAGTTAACTTTTACACAAAAATTAACTGAAAAATCACTATCCCCGCATAGTGCGCACCTTTACCCCACATACGGGGCAAAGGTGCGCTCTTCATTTTTTTTTAGAGCAATTGCCTGGTTCTCGTGATGTAAGCGATCTGAGGTAAATCCTAGTGTTACATTTTGAAGGCCATGGACAAGGGTACCATTTCGACGTCGTCGTGCTATCTTGTCGCACCCGCCATTTTGACGTTCCGAGAAAAACGCGTTTTAATGTTTGACCTTGAATGTACAAAAACGAGAGCACGCAATGTAAACAATAACAAACACGTTTTGTTTGGCTGACCATTCTGTGCATTGTCCCAAAGTTTGGTTGAAGTTGGTTGCTGGAGTCCCGAGTTATAATTACAAATGTTTACGGTAGTCTAGCTTGTACGTGCGACAAACGCATCCTGACTTTCCAGGCCTGAAATCCCTTTGGCCTTTTGTCGCACTTACATCAATTTTCATGGAGTGACAAGATAGCACGACAAGATTGAAACTACTTTCAAATGTAAAGTGACAAAAATGCACGGAGTTTTTTCGGTTTTTGTTGAATATCTCAGGATTGAAATCGAAATTTGGGGATCTGTGAAGGTCAAAAGGTGAGGCTTTGTGAGCTGCACAAAATGGCGTTCTTAACTTAATTTGGCCCAAAATGCACGTACGACAAGTTAGCACGATGGCGACGATTTGGTATATACAACGAATCAAAAATATTGTATGAACACCAGCGACAGAACGAATACCATTAGGTGGCACCTTTGCCCGCTCTACTCTACAATACTGAAATATAGTATTTTTTAAAGGAAATTTTCTGATCATTTCAAAAGAAAATATTTTCAAAGGTGGCAAGCATGGTCACGGCAGCTAAAATAGACTATAAAACAATTCTAGAGTTTTTTTAATAGGTCCTATAAACATATGAAACACAATAGCTTATAGGACCTTTTCAAAAAAAAAAAAAAACTCTAGAATTTAATGTTATGTTTTATTTTTCATTTTTAGACTTTGTTCAATGTTCTCCAAAAATCATGTTTATTGAAAATCACTGCCAAATGAATTTTGACCAATTTGTGCCATAGCCAGGATTACGAGGTCAAAATTTGAAAAATCTGGCAGACGAAAATCTAGCAACTCTGGATGGTGAAGGGGAGGGAGGATATAAATTAATTCAAATGTTTGTAGAATGTAGATTGTTTTACTGATTTGATTGCCTCAAACATGTTGAATTTTGAGAATTTACATCTTTTTTAAGAAAAACACATTCTTTTTTTTTATTTTCAATAAAATTCGTTCATTTTTATCAAACAGTTGTTCATGATGGGTTCTATCCCATTCCCCAGAATCCCATTCCCCAGAATTCCATTCCCCACACCCAAACGGCGGTCGCATGATTGTGATCCATAGGGACGTGGCGTTACATCGTGCTGCCATCTGGTTTTTTTTTTAAGTGCAAGAGTGGAAAAGTGCTGAGTCATCGTCTAAAAATAGACGGCGTCCTATCTCGCCCAGCAAAATGAAGTCGATAAAGTAGTCGGTTTCGATGAGAAAAAGTGGAAAACGTGGTCTAAAAATAGCGACGCCATCCCCCTATGGCGGCATGAAAGTATATCAGAATCTGCATGAAAACTGTCCTCATGCATTTTTTGCGATATAGGGGTATGACATTTTTGCCCGTTACCGACAATGATCGACATTACCGACGGCTTTTTGGTTGTATTTCACATAAAAAAACCCTAAACAGAACGAGGATTGAACCACCAACTTCTTGGTTATTGATCCGACACGCTACCACCGCGCCATGGACGCTTGATGAAAAGTGAGTGAAAGAGCACCAACATGTTCTTCTCTTTAGAGTGTTGCTCGTGGACGGGCCAGCATTATATGTGTTGGTGAGAACTGCAGATCGCTGTAATGTTTACACGCGGGCAAAAATGATCTAGGGGCTTGCTGCAAAAAATGTTATAAAATGTGACATTTTCTGCAGCAAATCCACTGTTGCAGATTTTGAGATATATTTTTCCTTTGGGTGCAGAATGCCATTCCCCAGAATGCCATTCCCCAGAATGATCCATTCCCCAGAATGACCCATTCCCCAGAAATATTTAGGACCTTGAAAAACATGTTAAGTTTCCCATTTGGTATAATTCCATTTAGCATAACGCCGTTTGGCATAACATAATTTGGCATAATGACCCATAATGGTCAATTGGCATAATGATATTAAATTTTCAACATTAATTCAATATTAGAATCGCTTTAAAGAAGACATCGTGACTTGTGATAACTGCTGACACTAAGTTATTTTTATCATTCTTTAAGAAGGGAAAACTCTCTTTACTATGGATAACTGCTAAAGGAAAATTCAACTTGTGTCAGCATGCTGCAGTTATGAACAAGTCAAGGGAGTTGTACCTTCCTTAAAGAAGCAAAAATACAACTGTAAAGGGAAACGTCAACTTTTGCCCACAGTCAGACAGTCACGAGAGTTTTCCCTTCTGTAAAGAAGGGAAAATTCTACTTCAAAGGGAAATTTAAGCTTTGGCAACAGTACTGCCAGACCAGAGAGTTTTCCCTTCTTTAAAGAAGGCAAAATTCAACTTTAAAGGGAAAATTAAACTTTTGTCAGCAATTACCACAAGTCAAGAGAGTTTTTTCCTTTCTTTGAAGAAGGAAACATTCAGCTTTTATCAGCAGTTATCACAAAAAAGGCGAAATACGAACACTTCACACTTCAAAACTGTTCACTTATTGAAATAATGTACATTCATAATAAAAATAAAACTTTTCTGGGGAATGGGTCATTCTGGGGAATGAGTTTCTGGGGAATAGAGCTATCTAAGGCAGATCTCACACACACACTAGCAAACCATTTGCTTTGCTGGCTGGTACAAAATTTAACCTCAATCTTTTTCGTGTACGTACACGCAATACATGCGCACGTAGATAACTCTATGGCATTCTGGTGAATGAGATTCTGGGGAATGGGATTCTGGGGAAAGGGATAGAACCTTCATGATGGGCATAACGTGAAAAATCTAGCAAAATCTGGCAAAATCTGACAAAATCTGGCATAATCTGTCAAAATCTGGCACAGAGAAGGGTGAATATTCATTCTGACTGTCACTTGAAAATCTCGCTCTCTCAGATTTATCTGTGTATATGTGTACTTGTTCATTCTCATAGGAATTGCTAAACGAGAAAAAAAATTTAAAAATAAATAAACAAACTAACAAACAAATTTTATAAGCAGCACGATCACGACGATGTGTTAAGCAATTATTGAAGCTTTTCGTTGCAACATATAAATGACAGATGACACTAACCTGTAATAAAATAAGTAATAGTTTGTAGAAATGTACAATAATTTAAACAGCAATTTTATAAAGATGCACATCATTGCACCCACTTAACTGTTGTATTTACATTTTGGCATCCCATTCACTTCCTGCTGTTTTCCTTCCTTTTAATGATTATTGAGTTTGTCCCAAGCACACCAAGAAACAAGATTCCACTGAGAACCGCCAAAGTTCCAATGTTCTTCCACCCAGTGTTTCTCGTTTACCCATAAAGCTTTAGATTTAATTGCTTTCTTTTTAACGACATCTGTTGTGAGTTTGGTTAAAATCATGTCCCGTCCCTCCCATGTGTGCTATTTTGCCGATGAAAATAAAAGAAAACCCTACTGATTAGCTGCTAACCACCACATCGCCGCCTTTTCATTCAGTCCCAACACGTCGTCGTTCTTCCCAACAAAACTGCATCCTGCATCCCATCATTTCATTCAGGTGGCGAAGAGGTTCGGTGTTCACATTCTCAATCGCTCGGGACGTCGCTTTCCTCGCTTTTCATGTGCAAAGCCATAATCATGGGAAACTTTGGTACAAAACTTTTCCTCTCGAGGAGCTCTCCGGTTGGAGAAAGTGCATGTTAAACGTTTTAAAATATCTACGCCAATCAATAAGTTTAGCATCTTTACCAAAACTTTTAACCGACACTGCTTGGGAGCAGGACTGCTGTTGCTTGCAAACATCCAGCAAAGCACTAATTTGGAATTGAAACTTTTGCACGAGGAAAAGTTTTTCCTCCTTCCAGGGTGGTGGTGCTTGCCGCCCGGAGTAAAGCGGAACAATGAAACACTTGAGCACTGGCACTGCTGCACAAAAGGTGGAAAATGAGTACACATTTCCTTACATGTTCATCTTCCGAAATTGACGCGCGACTGTCGAAGGAAGGAGAGGCCACATCGCCAGCATTTGGAAGGGTTTTGCTCGGGAGATCCGCGCCGGAAGAAGAAAAACTCGTTACGTTTTATTAGATCTCGATAAGTTGTCGCATCGTTTGCCGCATCGAAAATTTGAGATACGTGATATCTGCTGGCCCGATTGAACCTGTCTTTCAACGTTGGCTGCTCTAGGTTGGTTTCGGAGTTTGGAACTTGTTTCACGTTTATGAGCCACACAGAAGACATGTGTAATTTTCGTACGAAGATGGGTTTTGTTTAGAGTTTTTGCAGTAAGTGGAGCGATTTTATGTTTTTCGCGTGAATCCAGTGTGATTGGTCAGCATAGTTTTCAGTATGACTAATAATAGAAAAAGAAATTAGCCGAATACTTATTTGTTGTTCAAAACTGAATGCTTCGATTGGGAAAAAAATTAAACATTAAACAGCAGTAAACTGCCTATGTTCGCATAAATGTCTTATATGCATATTTGTCTATTTGGAGTTTATTACTTGAATAGCTTTTTTTTGTGCAACTTTATACTACATCAATAATACCCACTACAATAGCACCACTTTTTTATAGCTGGTATGTCTCGGGACCAATAAGCCAACAGCAAAAATGAGGTATCAGAGATTCCTGAAAATAAAATACGTATTCGGAACATTAATTGCGTATCCATCAAAATATTCTGGGAGGTCATTTCGATGGAGAAGCATGATACTTTACGTACGGTTGATGTATCGAAACCCGTTTTTTTTTTTCAAAAAATCATATCTCAGAATCCTGTAAATGGATATTCTTCATTGGTTTGGTTCAGCTGATCTGAATATGAAAACTGTGGTTCTTGCAAATATTGTTAACATTCCAACGCCCAAGGCTCCAACAAAGTTGGAACAGTAACTTCAACTCAATGGTTCTCGGGCATAACTCAACCAATCAAGATGATTCTTCTTTCTGGACAGTGATTTGTTAGGATGTCTAGATGATTCTAGAACTTTGCAGAACTTAATTTGATCAAATCTGTAATTTTTGCGATCAAAAACATTTCGCGTGTAAAAAAAATCGCCGAAACTTCCGCGGAGGCAGTCGTTTTAAAAAAGGTGGAACGATCTTTTCGCGAGTTGAAGTTACCGTTCCACCTTTTTTGGGAGGCTTGGGCGTCCGTGTAAGTTTCAAATAGGACTACCGTATTCGCCAAACAAAAAATACGATTTAATTTTTTTTGGCCATGGAACTCCCATGGAGCACTTTTGATTTGGATCCTGCTGTGTTGACGTGGAATCGCTTATTCAAAGAACGCACGAATTGGTGGTGTTTTGATTTTCATTCAAATAAGCCTCTGTTATTTTTCGTTACAGCGACCCAGGAAGGTACTTTGTATTTTGCTAAAAAAATGTTACTTTATAATATTGTTTTTTTTATTTGTAGAATTCATTTTCACAGTTTAGCAGAAAGAAATAATGTAAAGTCACAATTTAAGCAACGAGTATCACAAAATCATTATGACAGTGATGCCAATTTTAAGAGATATTAAACAACCAGAATTCATAAAAATATACAGATTATTTTATTGATAAAGTTTCTAAAAAATTACGATACAAAATTTGTTTTGATCTCACAGCATAAAAAGAAGTATTCTAGCTGCGTGTAATAGGCCTGGGTGTAAGATAAATCTTGCATTATTTTATGAAATTTTGTGTAATATTACACCCTGAAAATGTAGCCCATCAGTATGAGAAACTTACTTGACCGAAATGTCAAGCTCATATATGCGTTTATTCATTCTATTTTTCATTAGACCGATCCATTCTTCATCAGGTGCCAGTTTTTACTGTTGGTGCTGGGTTTGAATCTCGTCAGCTGCATTTTTTTGTGTTTACAAAAATTGTACATGCAGTGTGTATTATAAAGTGTCTTTTTGCCGTATTTTATTCAGAAATTTGGTTGAATTTTATTCCTTGAGTCCCCCATTACAAAAAACTTAGCAAAAAATTTAGCCTTACATTTACATTTACAACTCAAAACGGCGCACAGTGGGCGAAATGGAACCCAAAATCGGACTTAATTGAACGCGGCTGGTTCCCTGGTATGAAAATAAGTGTTTCTTATGTAAACAAATCCGGGGAATCGATTGGTGATGGTTCCATCCACCGCACGAAACGGCAAAGGTTCCATTTTGCCCAAATTCACCATTTTTTATATTTTTCCTTGAAAATCAGTCTGAATTTAGAGCGGAGGATTTATGTGGCCATCCAAAATGCACTTAACTTATGTAAAAATGTCCCAGGAATCCAGTAAAAATAACCACTTGCACCGCAATAATCATCTAGGGTCCATTTAACCCCAATTCCGCTATAAAAGCATTTTTGGCCGTTTTAAAATGTTAAGTTAGATTTTAAAAATCTGAAAATATTTCAATCGTAAAGATCAGACAATTTTACATTAGAATGATGATTTTCACTTGATAGTTTGACACATTTATGTTGATAAAAATTAAAATTATGTAAAAGGCAAAAAAAATTACAAAAAATTACAAATGTAAAAGGCAAATTAAATTATTACACTTTAAAAAATAACTCTGCAAAGTTAGAAAAAACACGAAATTTTAAAATGAAAATTTTTGTTCTAAATGAAAAAATGACCCATCTGGGTAATGTAGATTCAAAAAGTACATTAAATTTCCCATAAAATGACATGTTCCAAAAAATTTTAAAGTCGAGTAACGGAAAATGGGAGAATTTTTAAAACTTTTTTAGTGTTTTTTTCGATGAAAAATACGTTTTTTCGGAATTCTGAGTACGCCATCAAATCGGGCGTCTAATTTTACATAAAAGTCTCTTTGACACTAAATTTCTATCTCATCACCGTTTCAGGCTGCAAATTATTGAAAAACACCTCTTTTTTCGCATGTTCAAAAATGGAAGGGGTCGTACCGCCCCTCCGTCACGAGATATCAAAAAATGGACCTCGGATTCGTGATCAGGGATAAAAGTTACCCCTTCGGACAAAGTTTCACGCAAATCGAAGAGGGGTCGGGGCAACTTTTCCCGATTTCGTGTGAGTTGGTAGAGAATTACCCAATACAGACCCATTTTCAAGGAAAAATATTTAAAAAATGGGGAATTGGGGCAAAATGTACCCTTTGCTGTTTCGTGCGGTGGATGAAACCATCACCAATTGATTCCCCGGATTTTTTTACATAAGAAACACTTATTTTCATACCAGGGAACCAGCCACGTTCAATTAAGTCCGATTTTGCGTTCCATTTCGCACACTGTGCGGCGTTTTGACCGTGTCTGGATCAAAGATGCTACATATACTTTTATCGGATTCCTCTGACAATTTAACACCACACCACCAAAAAAATGAGACGTTGCCGAGATATATTTTTGTATAAACAAAAACAGGGGTTTTAGACACGCCGCGCGTTAAAGCCGAAAATGACGAAAACGAGAAAAATCAACTTATTACACTAAAAACACGATAGCTAGAGTTTTATGTTTACCAAAAGCTTTTCAATTACAAAAATAAAAAAAATGGTTTTTGCATAAATTGACAAAGATGATAATTTTAGGGACAACCCTAGCACGGCGCAGGCAAAAAAAAACGGGAATTTTTATTTTGGCCAGGGAACCCCCATAAAAATATTGTGCGCGATCGGAGAGCTTTTTTTTCGGTTAATGCGCTTTTCAAATGGAATTGCTGTATAACTAAATCATTTTCACTTTTTTTTTTGTAGCTGCTGGTACCCCAAGATTTTTTTCAAGCTTTATTTGATATAAATATTTTTTTTTTAAATATTTTAATGGTCACAGTGTTGTAAAAATATCAAAATATCAGCTCTCAGGATCTACAATTATCAATCATGAATATTCTTCTCTCCGTATTGATATTGCGATTGACATTTTCCTTTTTTCTCTCATTCCCGCTTTCACGATCATCCAACCCCAAAAGCGTTGACCCACAAAAGCCGCCACAAAACCAAATGCGCAAGCGCGGTTTAACGGGACGTCATGCTTGGTCGGCTCGGAATCACCATCTCGCGTTCTTTCATTGCAGTTTTCGGAGAGATTGAGAGACTCATCGGTGAGAGCGCATAGTCGAAGAAAAGGGCAGTGATAGAGAGGGAATGACATTGCTGGGAATCACGAGACACAAGAAGAGATCAGTGACGGTCGCTATACTCTCGGATGTTTTTGGTGCAGAGATAATCAATCGATAGCTTTTTTATCACTCATTTGGAACACTGAATGGTCACGTAGGTTTTCAGTTAAAACACTCTAAAAGCGTAAGTAAACGTTACGTAAGTAACGTAAATTTAGTGTTTTTAAAGTGTTAAAACTGAAAAGGGATCATCCACAAACCACGTGGACACTTTTTTGGAATTCTCAACTCCCTCGTGGACAATTGTCTATACAAAAAAATCCTTTTTGTATAGAGCGTGGAAAAAGTAAATAAAAGGCCAAGAAAAGAAATAAACAACTAAATTAAAAAAAAATAATGTGGACCACAAATCCTGTGTTTGTCATCACGATCGAAAAAAATGAATTACAAAGATAAAAACGTTACTTAATCCACCTTAAGGTGGTTGGTGCCTTCCTCGCATTCATGTTGTATTTTAGGTTGTATTTACAAATTAATTTAAGAGTTTTTTTTTAATTTTTTTTTCATTTATTTTTTATAATTATTGATTTTACTTGAACAGCAATTTTCAATTATTTTTTTTACCAACTCTCCAAAATAAAGGAGAAAAGTCTCATGAGTTATAAAAAAAAAAATTAAAAAGTTCGTGTAAATCTTTGTCGAGACAAAATGATGCAGCAACATAATTAATACAGATTTTTACAGAAGAGACGCAGACACTGCTTAAGCAATGTGGCAACCGGGCGATACGCTTGCAAGGGGGTGTGGCTGCCAAACCCTCGCGAGGACCAGAATCCCTACGCATGCTGCGCGACTCTCGCGCGTAAGCAAAAAGATCCGGCCTTTGAGGTTATGCAAAAATCACCCTTTTTTGCAGCTACAAAAAAAACTTTTTCTTGGCATAACTTTAAAAGTACTTCATTAAACAGAATAAAATTTAATAGGGTCTTAGGGGACCCCAAAACGAACAGAATAAGGTGGATCCGGTTAAAATCGGTTCAGCCAGTTCTGAGATAATCGTGTGGAAAAAAATCATGTCTACACACATCCCCACAGACATTTGTTCAGAATTTGATTCTGAGTCGATAGGTATACGTGAAGGTATATCTAGGAGTCGTATTTAAGAAGTTCATTTTTCGAGTGATTTTATAGCCTTGCCTCAGTGAGGTGAGGAAGGCAAAACAATGTTGATTCTTCAGACAGGGCTAAGCTGGGAACTTTCGGAACGCAGAAGAAAAAGTATTATCCTTGATTTCAATAATTTATTTCTGACCCCTTCAATCTGAATTTACACTTTTGGGCTGATTTACATCACAAAATTACGAAACAATCACTATTGTTTGCCATCCTCTGCATGTTTCCCACCGGAAACATCTTCGTCTCTGTTATTCCGCCTTTTTGTTTTCATGTTATCGTTCTTAGGTTCCTTAGCGATTTAAAGACAAGAAATTAAAGTCCTACCAACTAGAAAAAAGAGACAACGTTCGTTCTGGGTTTTAAATATCTTAGCGACACTTGTACCTAAATATGCTTGAAATGAAAGAAAACAAATTTCGGTGAATTCTGTGATCATTTATAAACTTGGTTTATTTCACTTCTGTTTTCTCCGCGTGTGTGTGAGTTTACTCGACTTCGTTCCTGTATTTGTGATTTGCACCATTATTCGTTTTATTTTACAATAAATCTACTTTTTTCACAAAACCATCGGGATGGTGGTTTTGCGATTTCTGATCGATTACCATTAGTTTTAAGACAAAACGTAGCTAGGATGATGGGGTAGGGGTAGAGAAGTGACGGAGCAAACCAGAGCTTTATTTATTTACAGCTTTACAGACACGCAATGACTGTGATACCGTCAGTGGGGTTGAAAGAATACCATAACATTATATGCTTGGCTTTTACATAACAAAAATAAATTTAATAAATTTGTCACCTTATCCCAATCCAAATTCTTCTTGGTTGGTGTTAAATCCTGCACAAAATTTCTTGGCTGAACGTGAGTCAGGTATCACAACGAAATCATATCGAAGATTTTTTTTTAAATTTAATTTATGAACAACATTTTTACTAATTAGAGCCAGGAGAGAATTGATGGTTTGCCTGCCTTCATTCCAACTGACGGTATTACAAAAACTTTACGTGGATTTGTAATTGCATTTGTTCGTGAACGTTGCGTGAGGGAGGGTGTTACAGTGAGTTGCTTCTTTTTACTCGTTTTTTAGAATGGAAACGTTTGATTAAATATTTACTTTTGGCAATGGAAAACCCTAATTTGTTCAATACCAAATCAAGGAGATCAATGGTTCAGATTCAAATCAAATATCACCATTTGCATGATGAGTTAAACTCGTAAGTTGCTACTCGGTAGTGAGCAGAACTTTCTGGAATAATTTGGAGGTCTTTTTGAAAGCCAAATGTCAGCAGGTTCAAGAACAACAAAAAGTTACAACATGAATATCACATTTCAATTGCTAAAAACATCATCCATGGGAGACATTTTTCGTTCGTTTTTAAGCGAGCTCAAAACAGGGAGTTTTTTCTTAAAACGTTTCATCTTGGCGTATTTGAAAATTTACAATTAACCTATTGTTAACGTTGATCCTAGATTACATGCTACCGTTTTTTCTTCTGTGTTGCATGACTGTACATTAAATTACAAAATTTAGGGTTAATAAAAGATAGCGCCTACTGCCAGCCTCCTAAAACTGAATCAAAAGGCTTTTAATGTTTTTAACAAGTGAACACCGGTGATAAGGAAAACTTAAATAAAAGCAGGATGAACAAAACAAAATAAAAGGTAGTCTCTCTTCCAACAAAACTGTAGAAAACAAACTTGTAGGTTATATAGTATAGTCTGAAGATTAAAACATAATAGGATGATGAAAACCATGTAAGGTACGTAACGCAATAAATTAACACCTTTCTTTACTATCTTTTCAGTGGGTTTTCTCGTCGATCTACCAGCAATGATCACAATGACTGATGTTGTGTTCTTTCTTTCTTAATTTGTACGGAACCAACTTCACCAAGCAAAACAAAAAAAATCTCTCAAAACGACAATCTTTTCTGCTTACTCAACGGTTTCTTAGGCTTATCTCATTTCCTTTGTGGATATCACAATATCACAGTTCAATCTAAGGCGTCATCCATAAAGTATGTCACGCAAAAATCGGCCAAAATTAACCCCCCCTCCCCCCTATGTCACACTTTGTCACACAAGGTTGAACCCCCCTCAAAAAGTACGTCACATTTTGCCAGTCCCCCCTCCCCTTGTTTTCGATGGGATAATTTTGGTATTTTTGCCAATTTTGATATGAAAAAAATCAATTGTCTAATTATTATTTTTTAGAATAAACATTGCGATATAAAAAAACAGTTTTGTATCTTTAAAAAATAGAAGATCTGGTATAACATTCAAGTATTAAGAAATCTTGAAAACTTTTTTTCACAGCTTTGTATCTAATAAGTTCAAACAATTTAGATCAGTTTTCTTATGAACACCCTGCTTTCAAAGCATTGATTTTTATCGAACAAGAATTTGCTTAATATTGAAGTTCAGGCTGAATAAAAAAATGTGACTGTATAATCAATTATAATGCGATACTTCTAAATAATAGTAAGCAAACAATTCTATAAAAGAGGATTTAATTTAATTGTGTACAATTCGAATTAACATTATGCAATCATAAAAAAAACCTAGCGTGATGTCACAGTCTCGAAACCCCCCCCCCCATCGTCACATCTTGTCACACCTACGGTAACCCCCCTCCCCCCTCCCCCCCTAAGAGCGTACGTACTTTATGGATGACGCCTAATGCCAACACAACATTTCCTAGCGCCAATCATTGTACATAACCTAATTAACACTCTTGTGGGTGCTGTTGCTCACTCCTTTGCCATTCGTAAGCGTGTGTGGTGGTCCGGTGGATTCGAAATTCGTAACAATATCACACGCAGAAAGCAACCCAAACCACGGTTGGGATGTGCGCGTGTGTGGGTGTTCATATTTTTTAACAGTTTAAGTGTAACTTTTGTACATAGTTCATAATTGAGTGTTTACAGCTTCACTGATTTTGGTGATTTGCATTTTTGAAATAAGTCTCGTGGACTCGAGGGGTTTACTGGAAGTAGCCAAACGATGAAATTGATGCTGGATTTGGATGTCTTAGCGGCATCTGTAATGATGATAAGTTAGAAAAGAAAATTAATTAGTGTTTGCCCAACTTATAACATAAACAGCTTCTTTCGCTAAACCCATTGTAAGAAATTCAATAACACCAACATAAATTAATGTTAAAAGAACCTCAAAACTCTAGTTGATTATAAGAAATTCGAATTTGTGAACAGATCATAAATTGAATTCAACAACACCATATAAGTCCGGACCTAAGGGACCATTCATAAACCATGTGGACACCGCGGTTTCAACGCTTCGCCTTGTAGCCTCTAGAGAAATTGTTCCCAAAGCCACCTCCTTGGAACTGCTGGTATGCAAAAATTGTCAAATATTAACGAAACGACTGACAGAGAATTTCACCTAAATGCTCGAGTTAATCCCATTTGAACTTGTTCCTGCTCAAGGTTCAATGAGGGGGTTAATCAACGCTCTCTAATTAGAATAATCTCTCTTGTGAGCATATAGATCAGGGGGTTTTCAACCTTTTGGACCAGCGGGCTAGATCTGATTTTTCTAAAGCAGTGGCGGAACCAGAGAATGATTAGAAGAGAGTGGGGAGACTTGATCCCCTTTTTTGTATCTCAGAGAACTCTGTCTATTTCTCACAAAACTATGAACTTTTTGCATGAATTGAAAGCTTAAACATTCAACTATGTTTGGCTAATAAGGGTTTTTAAGCAGATGAACTTTCAAATCATGCCAAGCGTTTTAAAAAAATATTTTGAACCGGCCTTTTTAAAATTTTAGGGGTAACTAGATCCCCGTTCTAACATTTTGAAGAAATCTTATGCAAAATGTTTCTTATTCATCCAAACTATTGGTTTTCTATAAGTTACAGCAATTTCACATATAACCTGTACGTTTGTGTTTTAAAATGTAACATGTTTAGTTTGTAAATTATTTAAAACTAAAAATATTGTTATTTAGACCAAAATTTAGCATGTTTACAAAAGCTGGTAATTTTTGTTTACAAAACTTTAGAAAAATGGTTCAAACTGCAATAAGTCAAAATTCAAACCATCCACATTAACGACCCCCGGGTCTTTTGTGGTCTCTATTGCAAGTTTCTGCTCGAACCTAGGAGTCCGAAGGCTTGAAACTCCAAGGAACCTTCCACCCCAGTGTTTGAACTGACGACCTTTGGATTACGAGTCCAACCGCCGCCAGCGATTCCACCGGAGTAGGCTTGGTCTGGTGTTTGTACTGATGGCATGGAGACGACTCCTACACCTTGAATGACTTAACGGCCTAACAACCAAGGCCGGGACCGACATTTTACTTCCTCATCCGATGGAAGGTTGGAGCAGATGGGAATCGAACCCAGAATCATCCGCTTACAAAGCGGACAGCGTAACCATTCAGCCACGCACTGCAATAAGTCATGTACAACTATACTAAAGGAAACCATGTACGAAAAACCAAACCAGTTTATAAGGCTTCCAGTGACTGTAAAAATTCAGGGATCAAATCTCCCTGAACGCACTTTTTTAAACAATTGAATGTAAAAATAGTATGACGATAAATTTAACGTCAAATGCGTAAGGGTTCTGTAGTCTCTTGGAGGTTTTTTGTGTTCTACAATGAGTTTGAGTCAATTTCTCACAACTTTCTAGAACAAAGCTATTTTCTACCCGCATGCTGCAGAGATACAGCATTAAAAAAAAAAAAATTTCAATTCACTTCGCTTTACCTCTTTTACATTTTGAAGCAAATATTTTTGCTTTTGAAGCTATTTTTTTTGGGAATCACCCAAACCTGTTTCTACCCCTTCCACCCCAAAGTTCGAACTGGCGACCTTTGGATTGCGTGCAGACTTGGTTTGGTGTGTTGTTTGTACTCATACCAGGGAGACGACTTTTACACCTGGAATGACTTACCGGCCTAACAACAACCAAGGACGTGACCGACGTTTTATTTCCCCATCCGAAATAAAAATAAAAACTTTTTGGTAAGCCTCGATTCTGTTATTTTTGATACAGAAAAGTAGGCTATTTCGTCGTTCATTAATGACAGGAAAAGTAAGTAGTTTCACGACGGAATTGCAAAAAACCATTTTTTGTAATTCCGTCGTGTAACTACTTACTTTTCCTGTCATTCTTGAACGACGAAATAGCCTACTTTTCTGTACCAAAAATAACAGAATCGACTAGCACTTTTCAAATTAAATGCTGAAAAGATTGCTGTAAAGCACCCATTTCAGTGCTGAAAAGTTGAACTTTTCAGCACTTGTTTCGAAAAGTAACACTTTTCAACATTTTTATGATTTAAACGATTTATTGACAAAATACATGAAAATTCGACTTAAAATTTCACTCAATGGGTGTTTTTCGAAATTGCAAAAAATGTTGTATGGCACTCGTTGCAAAACTTGATTTTTTCAGCACTCGTCGTATTTATCCAACTCGGTGAACCTCGTTGGATAAATGTACGACTCGTGCTGAAAAAAATCCTCTTTTTGCAACTTGTTGCATAAACTACTATTAACGGAACCAATTTCTTAAGCTGAAAACCATGAACCATAAACCATTTCATAACTAAAATCATAAAATAACTACTTTGTAATATGTACATGAAAAGTGCAAACATACATTTATACATACATGTATTTCAAAAACTCGCAATAAATATTTGAAAACCTTCAGTTGCAATCTCATATAAAAAATATTTCTGTATGTATGACCCCCGTCTTGGCAGAACTTGGTCATAGGGGGATGGCGTCGCTATTTTTAGACCACGTTTTCCACTTTTTCTCATCGAAACCGACTACTTTATCGACTTCTTTTTGCTGGGCGAGATAGGACGCCGTCTATTTTTAGACGATGACTCAGCACTTTTCCACTCTTGCACTTAAAAAAGTCGAGAGAATCGTTCCTTCAAAATTTATTGAGGGCTCAGGGCCAAAATCGAGAGAATAATGCTACCAACTCACACAACACCATCAAAACGAACGTGTTCATTTGTTAATTGTAACAGTAAATGTCCAACAAGTGTCGTACATTGACTTCTAACCACTCCACAGTCAACAAGCTGTGGTGGCCGAGGCAGTTGAGTCGTTGGGTATGTCTGTCAAAGGTCTCTGGTTCGATTCCCGTGGTCGACACTTTTTGTTTTTTGTTTCGACGGATGAACTTTTTTTGAAAATGAACCTCGAGGGAATAATTCTTTCGCCCATCTCGAGCTGTGTTCTCTGTATCCGTGGATGGTACCACTATTCTCTCGGCTCGAGGACATCATTCTCTCGGACGAGCGCTGCCCAGTTTTGGGTGTAATATAAATGTAACCTAGTTCTTCGTTGCTTAACGAATTTTACCTTAAAAACCGGACATAAATCAACAATTTTTTTTTAAATTTTAAACTTTATTTCCCACCTCCGTGTACGCACGAGTGCAAGCAGCAGTCAAGTGCCCAGTGCTCCATCGTTTTTTCGAAATTTTTCGCCGTAATTTACAGTGATAAGCCGCGAGTTTGCTCCACCAGCATGCCAAGGGCCGGCCGTGGCCGTGGCAGTTCGAGTGCGGCCTCGAAAAACCCGCGAAGTTTGTCTACCGGCCGTGTGCAAAAAGGTAAACAAACCAACGCCGTGTCGACCGCCATCGCGCAGGGGAGCGTGACAAAAAGTTACTACATCCCGGATATGTTCCGAGATCACCAGTGCGAACCCGTTCCGGTACTTCCGGTGCCACAACCAGTGGCACATCAACATCCGCCAACATCCCCATCAGGAACGAGTTCCAGATGCTGAGCGACGACGAAGAAAACAACAACAACAACACCGACGGTAGCACTACCGACGACGACGACGACGATGATGGTCGTGCACGGAAAAAAGTGTCGACGTCAAAAAAGAACAATTCTCCTACGGAACGAAGACCACCTCCAATTTTTGTTTTGGACACGTTGGCGGACGATGTTGACGAGTTGTTGGAAGGCCTCGGATATTGTCTGAAAATCGGTAAGTCGGCAGTGCAAGTGATCACACTGAACAGAAAAGATTTCGACCTGGTGCTTGAAGAACTGAAGCGTAGCAACTTCAACTTCTACACATACGACCCAGAGAAGCCCCCTGTTAAGGTCGTCTTGCAGGGTTACCAAGACCGTCCGATCGCCGACCTGAAGCGACACCTCTCGAACGCCGGAATAAAGCCACGGGAGATAAAAGTACTCTCGCGAAAGACAACAGTCACGGGTACGCATACCCTGTACCTGTTGTACTTCGACCGCGGCACCGTCAAAATTCAAGATCTTCGGTGGACTAAGACGTTGGACGGTTTTTGGGTAAACTGGCGGTTTTACACCAAGAACCCGACGGACGTAGCGCAATGCCACCGTTGCCAGAAATTCGGCCACGGCTCGCGGAACTGCAACCTCCGGCCCCGCTGTGTGAAGTGCGGTGAGTCACACCTCTCGGAGGCGTGCGCACTGCCACGAAAGGTGGACTTGGGGGACAAGGCAGACCAAACCAAGCCGCGCGGATGCGTCGCGCGCAAGGCCTACCTCGAGGAGCAGGAAAAGAGGAAGAAGAAAGCCCACCCTCCTCAGCGAAGTACGAGCGCAGCCGTTCCTGCAGCTGGACAGCGTACGGTTCCAGCGAACAACCCAGTAATCCCTCCTGGATGGGGGCGGTCGTTTGCCAGCATGGTCGCTCCCGGTAGCGGCGATGCGGCCCAGCAAGGAGTTACCGGGGAAGATCTCTTTACCCTACCGGAGTTCTTTGCTCTCGCGGGGGAGATGATGACGCGGTTTCGGAGCTGCCGTAACAAGGCGGAGCAATTTCTGGCCCTCGGGGAGCTGATGATCAAGCACATCTATAATTGATTATTTTTGTCTGTGATCTAGTTTTAAGCTTTCTCTTTATCTATCCTTTTCTCATTGCACTTTCTGTAAGTTTTTTGAAAACTTTTTCTTACTCTTGTCTATTCCATAGTTATAAGTAATAATTTTTCGATTGAATTACGATATAAAACACAGCTGAAAGGAACACCAAAACTCTGTGATATACCTAAATGAACTCATTGTAACTTGGATTATTCACAAATAAAACCGAATTGAAAAAAATAAACTTTATTTCCTAAATACTTTTTTTTATCTTTGAAGTCAAACAATTGAATAAGATCCCAATACTTCAAAAATAACTTTTTTACCTTATGGAGTGAGTGTTTTCCGTCGGCTATCCCATGAATGATTCAAATTCAAATTATTGTTATTTATTAATATGCAAGTATGTTTTGCATTTGCAACGACATAAACACACACACGCTCACCAAACTAGCACTAGCCCACTGCTGTTGCACTATTTTCTATGACTCTCTCTCTCTTTCTCTCTACTACATCTAATACGTACAGAAATTATTCATTTTCTATTTATATTTATTTTTAATCACGAATCAATCACCGTGATATGAAAATTTAGCAGAACGCGGGGCTTTGCTGTGACGAACTGCTCTAACTCTCTCTCTCTCCTGACCCTCCTCCCACCCTTGAGGTTACCAAAAAGGGTGCCGAGGACGTGTGCAAAAAAGTCCTTTTCGATTATTCAAAATTTATACACAAAATATGCATTGCATTTGTGCAGTGTGCTCGAATAGAGTTTAGAAACAGAACCGCATACACACACAGACTCGCACAACACCTACTTGGGTGCGTTCAGTCAATGTAATGCACTGTGAATGTTGGTGGGATTTATACATTTAATGGACATATTTGAAAGCTTCAATATATTTTTATTGAAAAGCCACAACTTTGTTCGAAAGCAAAGGTGCAAAACTTTTGAAAAAAAAACTTGCTTGCTATTTATTAATTCGTTCAAGTTTTTTTCAGCAAGACCGACTACGATACTCTAATCAAAGTTTGAACCAAATTTGGCACAATTCAACTATGGGCCAGGGAGTGTACAACTTCACCATGGTAGGACCACATCCCAATCAGTCACTGTGTGATGCGCGTTGTGCATAAATTTGCCCCGTCTCCTCGGCTGATTGTAATTCATTTTTAATGAGTTTCCGACTGTTTGGTTGACCCTTTCGCAAAACAACACATGTTTTCAAAGGCACAGTTTTTTTTTCTGCTGTTGATCCTACAAAGTATTCCTCGACCAAATTAGCCACGCTCAGATCCTCAGATGTCTGTTGGTTAGTTTTTCACGGATTACAATTTAAGTGCCGACGGAGCAAAAGCGTAACAGAAAAAAAGAGAACTCTTCTAGTCTTGTTTTCGTCTTTGGGTCGCACAAATTTGCCGCGGTGGTAAGAGATATGTTTTGCGAATTTACGACCCATTTTAACGACCGTCATAAAGTCGCATTTAGCTGCGGATGGTTTTGCGCGCATCTCGCGTGTGTGTGCAGAAAACTATCGAAGGTCCAAAGTCGACGACGTCGTTGCACACATTTCGCATGAAATCGATAAGGTGCTGCCTTTTAAGATTCCGACACTCGTTAACGACTGGGTCCACCAGTAAAATGGGAAATTACAGCCGTATTTGTGCTGGTAACGAGATTTTCCTTCGAACAGTCCCAACCAGATACATGCAATTTTCTGAACAACTCTTGGAGAGCAGTTATCACTTGAAGGTCTGATGCATAGTGACTAATGCTATTTTATGGTGAGGGGTTGTTAGAAATGCTGTTACTATTCGTATGTTAATTGGTAACAATAATGATCAATCAAATGAGAAATTTTTCACGTGAATCTTGTCTAAGCAAAAAACAGAAGACGGGTTTGCCACCGATTACGACTATAATTTTTGATTGTACAGAATTTTTCCCCATTTTATCAAAAAGCAAAAAATAAAGAACAGCGAAAATAACCATTTTTGGACCCTCCTAACACAGCGTAGGTCACCTTGATGGTAAAAAAAATACTGGTTGGATTATATATTACTGGTTGGAACCCTCAAACCAATTTTGGACAAGATCGGACAACTTTTTTTTTTCTAATCGTGTTGATTTTCGTGGGAAATTACTGATTTTTTTTTTAAAGGTTGAGAAATTTTTACACGAGTTTCACTTTTTAACATTAACAACCAGATCATTAGTTCCCAACATCATTTGCAAAGTAGCCGCCGACCTTACAAGTCGCATTCTTAACGCCAGTCCGCAGTTTGTGTGCGCGTCGCCGCTTTTTTAAAATGTGCACCGTACACAGAAACAGTGTGGTACAAGCCTAAAGCTTGTAAAAAAATCCGATTTAATATCACCAGAGGTGAAATAGAGCCTTTCTTACAAAATGATGAAACTCCGAAAAATATATTGGTGCAATTATTTTTTCAGAAACATAATGATACCACCCAGTGAGAACTTGACCTAAAGCATCGAGTCTTTTAAGGCTAAACCTCGAATGTCATTTTTTTTTATTTCATAGGTAGATTATGGGTCGCAAGATAATTATATTTAATTAAGAAAACCTTATTGGATTGACATTATTAGAAAAAAAAATAAAGGGTACTCAGTCTTTAATGTTAGTCTATGATTAACTTGAAAAAAAATATGTATCGATATTGCACTTAGTCGATCTATTATGAGAAGCCAGAAAGAACATTTTCACGCGCAGCGTTAAACGCGCAAGCGTAAATGTGCTGGCGTTTATGCTTCGACTTGACGACTTGTCGATCTTTCGAGCGAGAATGAGCCGGGACTTCGAATTTGATGTTCAGTATATGATTTTGTATAAAACCAAAAATTTTATAGGAAAAAATAGGGTAAAAATAAGACGAAAAACACTAAAATGGCTATATCTCTGGAAAAACATTATGGAAAAGCTTCAAATTTTGGGCCCAAGCAGTTTATGGCGCATGTTTTCGAATGGCTTTTTGTTTGAAACTGAATTCTTTCAATTTGTAGTGTTATCTGTAAAATAGTCCAAAAAATACCTCTAAAAATGGCTTTGACCACATTTACAGGTCGAAAATTGTGAATCGAAAAATAAAATGGTTTTACGAGCGGTTTTCCAATGATGGAAGACACAAATTTTTAAGAACGGATGCAGACATCGCTCAAGTATTTCAGAAAAAGAGCTTTCAAAAATCAGACTTTGAGTTCCGGGTTTCGGGCCAAAATTTAATCGAAAGAGCGCATCTAAACCTTCAATTTAGTAATAGGGTTTTTTTCCTGGGACGATTCCTCGCCGTGCACGAAATTTTTAAGATCTCTGAGAAAAGCGTTTTTCCAAAAGCAAACCTTAAACCTTTCTTTTGTTAGAAAGGCAAAAAAATTCTCGCAGACCTACACTGCCCATGTTCGCATAAATGTCCCATATGCAAAAACAGCAATCTGAGAAAAACGCTAAACAAGTTTGTCCCACACATAAGGCTACGTGTTAAGTTTTCACGAAAAAAATGGATTTCCTCCTGATTTCTAGAACAAAGTACTGGATGTTATAGGCTCTTTTGAAAGAGCACACGATTTTGAACCAAACTGCATCCATAACTCAAAAGTGACGAAAATGCATATGGGACATTTATGCGATCATGGGCAGTACAGGTAAACCAAGAAAACTTGTTAAAAAACGATCTAAAAATTCCATTAAAAGATACAGATTTTTGAATTTTCATATATCATTATTGTATGGAGCGGCCGTGGCTGACTGGTTACGGTGTTCGCTTTGTAAGCGAATGGTCCTGGGTTCGATTCCCATCTGCTCCCAACGAGAAAGTATAGGAAATATAAAATCTTGAAACTCTGAACATTAGCGAAAAATCAAAGTCGCTCGAGTTGGGGTTCGATCCCCCGTCCTTTGGATCGATAAGCAAAAATGCTAACCACTAGGCCATCGCGACTTAGTGAGCTATAACTGGAATTAGGAATACTGTTGCTACCAACTATATACGCGCTGGGTCCTTGTCCATTTGACAAGGGTTCGGAAGTTCTAAATAACATTTGAATCCGATTGATGCAAACGTTCTTCAGGGCGGGGCTTGTCGATAAAGCTGAAGTACCTTGCGCTCGGCTAGCCAGCGTAAAAATGGGTCACCGAAGCTCGGCAGACCTAACACCTTCCAATTGCCTATGCGAATTATT